>NC_083461.1:2230570-2318070 GCF_030014155.1 Tachysurus vachellii
TCGGTATCGACGCCGATCCAAGCATTTTGAGTGGATCGGGTATCAATGGTCATGGGCGTCAGAACCATTATTTGTGGGTGGGACAGAACCCACCCACTTTTTACGACCAATAATATTGGACCCACCACTTTTACCGTCTCTATTCAACGCATATGTCTTTTTTTATTACTTTTCAGAGCGCCGCCAGTCGAATCCATTCTGCTTGAGGAATGCCCTAATAAATTAAACTCCATTCCATGTTTTACCTACAGCATTGACCACGCTCCTGCTTCCTAAAATCCATGGGCGTCGGAACCCTTATATGTGTGTGGGACAGGACACACCCACTTTTTATTTACCTCCGACGCCCATGCCCCTGGTTGTTGATTAATGAACAGCAAACATCATAGACTATTGCTTAAACTTATAAGAAAAATACACTTATATATTAAATTACATTAATGAAAATAAATATAATAAATGTGGCAGAACTGCCTGCGACAGACAGGCAAGTTTAGCAGGCGTCCTTTCCATTTACCTCAGCGCGTTAAACATGTCACTTATTTGGGTGCAAGGTTTACTGTTTAATACATTTTGCATTGTGTTTCAAGAGTTCTAATTTAAGATTCACTTTAAAATATTGCCTTTTCTTCAGAAAACTGTTAAAAGTACTGTTTGCTACTGCATTTATACTTTTTTTAAGGTTTCTTGTGTTTTCATTTTTTATCCAGTAATGGGCATTTTTGTATTTCTTTGCCAGAAACAAATAAATCTTAATAACTAAGTGAGTTGTATACATTCTTTAGTTTTAAAGGTAGAAAAGAACACAGATATCGGATCGGTATCGGCCGATACCGGCAAACGCTGGTATCGGAATCGGATCGGAAGAGAAAAAGTGGTATCGGTGCATCCCTAGTTGGAACATCGGTTCCCGGCGACTACGCGTCTGATAAAAAGAGAAATGCGAAGTGAGGTTTGATCCAGCCAGCTGGCATGATCTACTGACCAACGCTACTTTAATCAATTCGACAATTTATTCGAGAAAAAAGCTGAATTCGACGAAGTAAGAGTAAAACTAAACCTTGATGATGAGTGAATCTTTCAAGACCCACCACAAGACCCACCCCCAAGACCACCACCCCTTCACAGCACCTCCCACCACCAGCACCACCCACAAAGAAAATATCAACATTCAAGACGTTCTAGGGAATTCTTACATCTAATAGATAGAATAATTGAAAACTTTGCATGTCTACAGCGCACTTCAAAACACTTCTGATAGTATGTTCAATCTTTGCATAACTCTCAGGAATCCTTGAATTGGTGTGTTTTGTTGAATAAAGAATTGTTAAGACATTTTTACATTAGACATGGCACAGAAGATTGTTTCAACTAGTCTGCACTGTAAATCCAAATGATTAAAATAATTAAATAGATTGAGTAGTCAACTTAATTTTTATAAAACAATTCAACTAACTTAAGTATTTTAAGTTTCTAGTACTTTTTTCATCTTTTGATTTTATTAAACTAATTATTTTTGATTAACTCAAACTATTAGCAGATTAAGTATGTGACACTTAAGAGTATAATTTCATTGTACTTATTTCTGTTGTTTCAAAATTAGAATTTCAAAAGTTTTTTGAAAAATTGAGGTAAAATGAGCTGCAAGCAAACTATTATACAACTCTCCAAACATATAATGATAAATATTTAAACTTAAAATATCAAATAAACATTTTAAATTAATCAGGATTATTGGTGATCAATGTGATTTTTACAAGCTATTATACGTATGTCTGAAAGAGGGGGTGGTGGGAGAGAAAGGGGGCTCTTGGAGTCAACAGAAATAATTCCTATCGGTAAGCAATATATCAATACAATCATTAACTTTATTATTATGAACTATAAACCTAAAACTAACATAATAAAATCATGACATACATCTGTCAAATCAAAGGTCTGACCTTTGACCTATTCCTATCAGTAAACATTATATAATTACAGTCATAAACTTTATTATTTATGATTTTTCGTTTCTGGTTTTATTGTTTTATTGGGGTCATACAACTGTCAAAAATAGGTTAAGGAAAGATGCCCTTTATATCTCTCTTATATAGTATATATAACATATATGTTTATATTAAACATAGTATATATATATAGATAATTTTATAATATATTGTATATGTGTATATATGAACTATTATTTACTAAAATGTATAATTTTACATATAAAAAATTTATATTTGAATCACAGACATCTAATATCTCACACTTATATAGTGTGAAGGTTGAATCTCTGTTACTAATATTATTAATTATTATTATTAATTGACCTACACCAAATACACACACTTCTAATTTACATCCATCAACTTGTTTACATGCTGTTTTGCACACTTTTTTGCTCTTTGCACACTCTAACATTTCAGTCGTTGTGCACATACTGTACAATATTTCCGTTGCTGTTTTTGCACAGTCCTTTACACTATCTCAGGGACCTGCTGCTAAGTAACTGTGTTCATTCTAGTATTACTGCACACAATATTTTCTGAACATACAGTATTGACACTGGTCGGTCGGCGCTGTTTCTGTTTACTGTCTTTTGTGTCTTTTTTGTATTTTGTCTAATGTCTTGTAACTTTTTGACTGCACTGTCTTTTGTCCTGCACTGTCTTGTCTGTCTTGTCCTGCACTGTTTGCACCAGGTTGCACAGTTGCATTTTATGGGGCTAGGACTAACTTACTAAGTCCTTAGCTCTGCAGGGCTCTCAAGTTTTTAAGACAGGCAAGCGTGACATCTCCACCCCCCAAAAAAATGGGGGAGTTGTTGTGTTTGGTAAGGATCACTGACTGCAATTTAACCAAATACAAAGTATTTGTTTAATTTTCATTTATTAATTTGTGTGTGTGGGAGAGAGAGAGAGAGAGAGAGAGAGAGAGAGAGAGATTATGACTGGTGTTGTTTATTGTAAGTGTTTGTTGCCTTTTTGGACTCCTTTTCATTTGTAATGTTGCTCCCATATAAAACAGTTCAGCACAAGCCCAGACATTTTTAGGGTCATGATTGAGGACAATGTCCCATCCAGAGACAAGCTGTTTCATGTTGAGGTTTTGTTCAAACCGACCATCTAAAATACCCTCGCTTTTTTTCTTTTTTCTTTTCTTTTTTTTTTCATTGATGTGTGTTGTGATAATGTTGTGTGGGGGCACGGTGGCTTAGTGGTTAGCACGTTCGCCTCACACCTCCAGGGTTGGGGGTTTGATTCCCGCCTTCGCCTTGTGTGTGTGGAGTTTGCATGTTCTCCCCTTGCCTCTGGGGTTTCCTCCGGGTACTCCGGTTTCCTCCCCCGGTCCAAAGACATGCATGGTAGGTTGATTGGCATCTCTGGAAAATTGTCCGTAGTGTGTGATTGCGTGAGTGAATGTGAGTGTGTGTGCCCTGTAATGGGTTGGCACTCCGTCCAGGGTGTATCCTGCCTTGATGCCAGATGACGCCTGAGATAGGCACAGGCTCCCTGTGACCCGAGGTAGTTCGGATAAGCGGTAGAAAATGAGTGAGTGAGTGATTGTTGTGTTAAATCTGACCCAGAGAGTGCTATTTTCTGATTGGCTATTGTGTAGCCTCTTTTTTGATTGGCTGATAAGTGTCGGGCTTGACTAAGAACTGAGACACGCTTGATTCATGCCCGGTTCCATAGAGACAGCGGTGCAGACAGATACATTTTGGGCGCTGCGGCATATTAAATATATGATAGGTAGTCAAAAAGTTTTTCTGCGTGAGAAATACGATGTGTGGCGGGAGCGTGACAAAAGACTCTCAATGCGTGACACTTGACAGCCCTGGCTCTGTCTTTGTTTTATGTAGCACCATGATCCTGGAGAAACGTTGTCTCATTTCACTCTGTACTGTAAAAGCTATTTATGGTTGTAATGGCAATAAAAGCTTCTTGACTTGACTTGACTAATATTATTAACCCAAAAATGGCCTTTAAGTTGCTTTTTTATATTTATAGCTTCTTCATGAATTATTTAACATATTAATTACATTAACATTAACAAAACTAATACATTTAAATCTGAATTTGTTTGTATAGAAATTGTGTGTTATGGCTAAAGGCACGTTCTCTCAACGGCGAACTCAAAATCCCATAATGCACTGCGTGCCGAGTTCTGACAACTTCCGGGCGGAACTTTCGAGAAATCTCCTCAGTGTTGCGTCAACTGCGGGTTCTGCTGTGAAGGTGAAAGACGGGCGCGTTATTCGTGTTTATTAAAGAGTTTCTAGTAAGTGACTTTCATTTTACTGTTTATTAGATCATTGTAATCTTAACATAAACATATATCTTTATGCATTCGTTGTTTTTGAGCTAAATTATGACGTTCGCGTGACATAAACATGCTAACAAGCTAAATAAGCTAGCGTTAAGTTCAGTAATATGAACCGTCACAAACTCTTTATTTTAAGTATCTACTTATTATTTATCTACAAAGTGTCACTTTTACAACGTAAATAAATTACTCAGTTAATTTATCTGCAAGATAACATGAAATCCAGCTAGTATTCAGAATCATTATCAGAATCAGGTTTATTGGCCAAGTGTGTTTTTGTTGACACACACAAGGAATTTGGTTCCAGCAGTTTGTGACTCTACAATACACACATAAATAACACTATACTATACAATACACACATAAATAACACTATACTATACAATACACACATAAATAACACTATACTATACAATACAGACATAAATAACACTATACTATACAATACACACATAAATAACACTATACTATACAATACAGACATAAATAACACTATACTATACAATACAGACATAAATAACACTATACTATACAATACACACATAAATAACACTATACTATACAATACACACATAAATAACACTATACTATACAATACAGACATAAATAACACTATACTATACAATACACACATAAATAACACTATACTATACAATACACACATAAATAACACTATACTATACAATACACACATAAATAACACTATACTATACAATACACACATAAATAACACTATACTATACAATACAGACATAAATAACACTATAGTATACAATACAGACATAAATAACACTATAGTATACAATACACACATAAATAACACTATACTATACAATACACACATAAATAACACTATACTGTACAATACACACAAATAACACTATACTGTACAATACACACATAAATAACACTATACAATACAATACACACATAAATAACACTATACTATACAATACACACATAAATAACACTATACTATACAATACACACATAAATAACACTATACTATACAATACACACATAAATAACACTATACTATACAATACACACATAAATAACACTATACTATACAATACACACATAAATAACACTATACTATACAATACACACATAAATAACACTATACTGTACAATACACACAAATAACACTATACTATACAATACACACATAAATAACACTATACTATACAATACACACATAAATAACACTATACTATACAATACACACATAAATAACACTATACTATACAATACACACATAAATAACACTATATTATACAATACACACATAAATAACACTATACTATACAATACACACATAAATAACACTATATTATACAATACACACATAAATAACACTATACTATACAAACTATACAAGACAATGCAGACGATGAGACAATATAGACAGAATGAGTATTAAATATGAATATATTTAATAATATATATTATGAGTAATATTATTCTTATGTACAATATACAGCAGTAGTGTGTAATATATACAGATGATGTGATGACTGACAGTCCTGATAATGCAGCACTTATAGATATGAAGCAGTGAATATAATTATGGTGAGGTGTTAATCAGGGTGATTGTCTGGGGAAAGAAACTGTTCCTGTGTCTGGCAGTTTTAGTAAGTAAAGTTCTGTAGTGCCTGAGAGAAGGGAGGAGCTGAAAGAGGTTGTCTCCAGGGTGCAAAGGGTCAGGGGTGATTTTTCCTGCCTGGTTTCTGGTTCTTGTGCCGTACAAGCACTGGGAGGTGGGCAGGGGTGCACCAATTATTATTTCTGCTGTTTTTACTGTTCGTTGCAGTCTGTTCCTGTCCTTCAAACTTCAAACAAAGTTCAAACTTATTATAGATAATTCTACAATAAATATATAATTATACATTAAATATATAATTATACACATTGTGAATTTATATATATGTATTAATATGAATTAAACATGTTAAACATTTTAGCTGTCAGATTTAGGTGTGTAAATTCTCTGATGGGTGCAGATGTTTATAGAACATTTATTTTTTATTCGTTATGTTAAAGATGTGATTTTCTTGGCAATAACGTGGTCTTGTAAAATAAATGAATGAAATAAATGAAAACTTGACGCATCCAGAACCATTAAAAAGCTGAACACAACATGAACTCAGTTGCTGCTTGTTACTGTAACCTTGCTGTGTTCTGTACATAACCTTCCATCGGATTACAAGTAACATGCAAATAAACACCTACATGTAGTGTCCATATAACCAGTTTATTCAGGATGAGGTTAGGAATGTTGTTCATGTCTTACTCTGAACCCACAGAGAGCTCCCGGTCTGATTCTCTGGCTTTGCGAATATAGAATCATTTCTGCTTTAGGGCGTGAGAGCTGTGTGTTTATAACTGTGTGTCACCTGCTTTACGTTGTTGCCAGCTGAATAAATCAGGTCTGAATAGAGAAAAGCACTGACTGAGTTGCTGTTTATTAACACATCTGATAACCTCTGTGTTTGTCCCACAGGTTGTTTTAGTGTGTGTTTTGGAGCGATGTTGGTGGCACGGTTGGCGTGCCTGCGGGGTCTCCCCGCGACCGGCCTGAGGTCTGCTCTGACCCAGAGGATCCCTGCTCTTAAACCTGCTACACCTCTGATCAAACCTCAGCAGGTAAACACCATCCTCACTGTCTGATCTACACAACTTACACACATCAGGTCACAAGGAAAGCTTTCTGATTGTAGAACAATTTTATTTTTTACTTTGAATAGTTCCTCAGACAGAAAACCAAAAACCATGTAATGGTTCTAATTCTTTTGAGTGTGATTATACTGATGCCGATATTAAACATGAAATAAAGATCTTCCTCCAGTGCTGTCTTCAGCTCTGACCACCACCACGGGTTCAACGTTAATTGTGGGTTTTTTGTTTATTAATGTCTTTCTTCTCACCACAGTTCCATAAAATCTGAGCTGTGGATCTCTCCAGCTCCTTCACAATTTCTCTAGTTCTCTCGATTGGTTCTTTGACTAATCCCCTCTTTACCTTATCACTGATATTTGGTGGAGCATCTTCTTCAGGCAGCGGCGCAGTTGTTCTTTACATTCGTTAATAAAAGATTCATCATTGCTCTGAGAGTTGTTCAGAATTTATAGTGTTTCAGAACAGATGCTGGTCTCTTCGTGACAGCGGATCTCCAGCTATGTAACTAATGCTGCTGCTGCTGTTCTCCTTTTCTGTGTGTCCCAGGGTTTCTCCAGCAGACCCAGGTTTGGACTGCGGCGCAGTAAGACAGCCAAAGATCAGCTGCAGGAGGCGGCATTTGAACCGGCTTCAGAGACGGCGTTTAAAAGTGATCATTCGTTTATCATAATTTTATTAGTTTAATTGCCGTTATATTACACACAACTCTCATCTCTCTCCTTCTCCATCTCTCCGTCTCTCTCTTTCTCTCTCTCTCTCTTTCTCTCTCTCTCTGTCTCTCCCTCTCTCTCTCTATAGTTGATCAGATGGGGAGGATTTTTCTGGCTGGCGGAGCTGCAGTTGGACTCGGAGCTCTGTGTTATTATGGTCTTGGCATGTCCAATGAGATCGGTGCTCTGGAGAAAGCTGTGTGAGTCTCAGCTTCTTTTTGTTAGTATAACGAGAAAACACAAACATTTAACGTGGCAATGCTGCGAAACAAACATCACACCTGGCGAACTCGGATTTGACCTCACTTCCTGTTTCAGTTGCCCTCCCATGTTAAAATTCGGAGCTTGTTTGTAAAGAACTGTCTCACAAACCTGAAATGAGCCGGTCCTGTGTCATCATGCTGCAATTCATAAAACGCATTATTTATCTATACATTACACTCTCTGTATCTCTCAGAATCTGGCCCCAGTACGTGAAGGACCGGATCCACTCCACCTACATGTACTTTGCAGGCAGCGTGGGCATTACCGCTCTCTCCGCTGTGGCCGTCAGCAGGACTCCGGCTCTCCTGGGTCTCATGATGAAAGGATCGTGGGTGGTATGCGGAAGTATTCACACCCTGCTGTATTTTACCGAACTGCCTTTAACATGCACGTTAGAGTGTACAATGTGATACACAATGTGTGTGTGTGTCTTAGGCTATAGGAGCAACGTTTGCAGCGATGATCGGTGCCGGGATGCTGGTCAGGACCATCTCCTACGAACACAGTCCCATTCCTAAACACCTGTCCTGGATGCTGTATGCAGGTAATAACACTATAACTACACTTCATCACTACAAACCCATCACAGGACTGTTCGGGGTAGATGTGCCAGATCAGAGTTCACTCAAGGTCACACTTCCTGTTTTAATATGTTAAACTGGAAAAAAAAACTGAAGGTAAAATCTCCAGCAGTGCAGTACATGTTTCTTACACTTGATGGCAGCACCGAGATTTATTAATAAAGAAAAAGAGTTAAAGAAATTGAAGTAAAAGAATTGCAACGTGTGCCATTGTGCACATCATTAATCTGGAAGGGATTTTATCTGTTCAAAATAAAGGAAGTTTCATTCGGACTGTGACTTTTACTCGTGCCATTTACTTGGTTGTCTTTTTTTTAATCTATTTTTCTCCCTATACATGTTGTTTTTATTTGTTTGTTTATTTACTGATTTATTTATTATTTATGAATTTATTCTGTATTATTTGTATTGGTTTGTTTATTATAGAAGTCACCGAATAGAGAACCATATAGATTTAACATGCAGTAAGTATTTATTAAGTAGATGTGTATATAAAGCTGTGCTGTTTAATTTATATACTTAGTTTTATCGTAGACTCTTTAACCGGTGTTTAAACATTTATTTTGAAAATAAACATATAAAACGTAATCATAAACTGCATTAAAAAGAATTGATTTTGGTTAATACATGTACTAAATGTGTGTGTGTGTGTGTGCTTGTAGGTGTAATGGGTGCTGTCGTGGCCCCCCTCACCCTGTTGGGTGGTCCCCTGATGATGCGTGCAGCGTGGTACACAGCAGGTATCGTGGGCGGTCTCTCCACTGTGGCCATGTGCGCTCCTAGTGAGAAATTCCTGAACATGGGCGGGCCGCTGGCCGCCGGCCTTGGAGTCGTCTTCGTCTCCTCACTGGGTTTGTACTCATTACACACACTGATTAAACCATGTGTGTGTGTCCGGGGCGGCATTAAACCCATGTCTCACACACCTTACACACTCCACACTCCTTACACACTCCACACACCTTTCACACCTTACACATTCCACACACCTTACACACTCCACACACCTTGCACACTTCACACACCTCAAATCAAAATCAAATCAAGTTTTATTTATCACATACACATACATACAGGGTACGACATGCAGTGAAATGCTTTTTGCATCTGTCCGGTATATAAGCATAAAAAAAAGGAATGCAATTTAAAAATAAATAAATAAAATTAACCGTCGTTGTTGGAGATCAGGCCAATCACAACAGTGTCATCAGCAAACTTGCTGATGGTGGTGGAGTTGGAAGTGGCCACACAGTCATACGTGTACAGTGAGTACAGCAGGGGGCTCAGAATACTACCCTGGGGAGCTCCAGTGCTGAGGGTGAGGGTAGATGAGGTATGTTTGCCCAACCGTACGGCTTGTGTTGTCTGTCAGGAAGTTGGAGATCCATTGACACAGCAGCAGGCTGAGTCCCAGGACCTCCAACTTAGACGTGAGCGTGGAGGGAATTATGGTATTGTACGCTGAACTGTAGTCCATAAACAGCATTTTTGCATGATTCCCTTTTCTGAAGTCCAGGTGGCTTATCGTGGTGTGGAGAAGATCAGCATTGGCGTCCTCAGTAGAGCGGTTCTGGTGGTACGCGAACTGTAGTGGATCCAGTGTGTCTGGTAGTGATGCATTGATGAAGTCTCTGACAAGACTCTCGAAGCAGTTCATCACTATTGAGGTCACAGCTACAGGGCGGCAGTCATTGAGGCAGGCGGGCTGGGGTTTCTTTGGAACAATGGTGGACTGTTTGAAGCATGAGGGGACAATAGACTGTTCCAGTGAGAGTTTGAATATCTCAGTGAACACCGGTGCTAGCTGGTCAGCGCAGGCTTTCAGAACCCGACCTGTGATGCTCCCTGGTCCTGCTGCCTTCCTGGTGTTCACTCTCCTGAATGCCCTCCTCACGTCATGTTCCGAGATGGTGAACGTGTTTACCTTTCCAGCTCTCTCAGCGTGCATGCTGTTTGTGCCGCTAGCACCGTTAGCGTGGTTAGCTGCAGCCTCGAGGCGAGCATAAAAGGTGTTTAGCTCGTCTGCCAGAGAAGCGTCCGCATTTCCCATTCTAGAATCAGGTGTTCTATAGTCTGTATTGTTCCTTAGTCCCTGCCACAGGTTCCTAGAGCCACCATGTTGGAACTGTGACTCTAGTTTCTTCCCATAGCTCTGCGCACACTGTAAGATGCAGCCTTGTACTCGTCCATGTCCCCGGTGGCGAGCCCCGTGTTGTAGGCAGCAGAGCGGGATCTCAGAGCATCACGGATGGTTTTATCCACCCACGGTTTCTGGTTGGGAAACTTTCTGATGGTGGTTTTCTGCACCGTATCATCCGCTACTTTCCCAATGAATCCCACAACGGTTTCCGTAAACATGTTGACGTCATCAGAGCTGCGCCTGAACATGTCCCAGTCTGCATCATCTAGAGCGTACTGCAGAGCGGCCACCAATTGGTCAGTCCAGCGCGCGACCTCTCTCTGAACTGGAACTTCCTGTTTCAGCCTTTGTTTGTAAACGCGCATGAGGAAGATGGCAGCATGGTCCGATTTCCCAAACGGTGGACGTGATTGCGCCTTGTAGCTGTTCTTAAATGGTGTGTATCAGTGGTCCAGTGTCCTTTTGCCCCTGGTGGGGCAGGTGATGTGCTGCTGAAAGTTTGCTAATGCGTGCTTGAGGTTGGCACTATTAAAGTCTCCCACCACAATGAGCGCAGCGTCCCGATGCTGTGTTTGGTGTAGCGTTAGTGTCTTAATTATCTATTAGAAGTCCCATACTTCAGTGTCCGTGTCTGCTTGAGGATTAATATAAATTGGCACTGTCTATGACTGAGCTGAATTCCCGAGGTAGATAAAAGGGCCGACATTTGATTAGTAGTTCCAGATTTGTTGTGCAGGAGCGTGTAAGAGAAAAACTCGCGCTGTCACACCAGTGGTTGTTCACCATCAGACACACTCCACCTCCCCTTGACTTCCCCGACACCAGTGTTCTGTCCGTGCGGTAAACCGAGAAAAACTCGGCCGGCTGGATGGCGTGGTCTGGTACTGCTGGGTTCAGCCATGTCTTGGTGAAGCAGAGAAGGTTGCAGTCCCGAATGTCCCTCTGGAATGTGACCCTTGCCCTGAGGTCATTGAGCTTGTTTTCCAGAGACTGGACGTTGGCTAACAGGATACTAGGTAAGGGAGCGCAGTGTGCGCGTCCCCTCAGCCTGTTCCTGTTGCTGGTTTCCCTCGCGGACCCCGGTGCGGGTCACGTCCTTTGTTTCCCCTCAGGATCTCGCTTGGCCAGCATGGGTCCGGGTTTAAAAACAGCGAAGGGTGAGTGTATTGTACACCAGTAGATATAAGAATGGCTCTGTCATATCTAATGATGTCCATATTCTATAAATAAAACGGTATCCATATAAATAAATAAATAAAATAAACAAAAAAGGTAAAGTGTAACCGGAGCAGTTGCGACGGCAGCCGAACTCACCGGCGCCATCTTAGTTCCCACCTTACACACTCCACACACCTTACACACCTTACATACTCCACACACCTTACACACCTTACACACTCCACACCCCTTACACACCTTACACACTCCACACCCCTTACACACTCCACACACCTTACACACTCCACACACACTCCACACACCTTACACACTCCACACACCTTACACACTCCACACCCCTTACACACTCCACACACCTTACACACTCCACACACCTTACACACTCCACACACCTTACACACTCCACACACCTTACACACTCCACACCCCTTACACACCTTACACACTCCACACACCTTACACACTCCACACCCCTTACACACTCCACACCCCTTACACACTCCACACACCTTACACACTCCACACACCTTACACACTCCACACACCTTACACACTCCACACCTTTTACACAACTTACACACTCCACACACCTTTCACACTCCACACACCTTACACACTCCACACCCCTTACACACTCCACACACCTTACACACTCCACACACACTCCACACACCTTACACACTCCACACACCTTACACACTCCACACCTTTTACACAACTTACACACTCCACACACCTTTCACACTCCACACACCTTACACACCTTACACACTCCACACCCCTTACACACCTTACACACTCCACACACCTTACACACTCCACACACCTTACACACTCCACACACCTTACACACTCCACACACCTTACACACTCCACACACCTTACACACTCCACACACCTTACACACCTTACACACTCCACACACCTTACACACCTTACACACTCCACACACCTTACACACTCCACACACCTTACACACTCCACACCCCTTACACACTCCACACCCCTTACACACTCCACACACCTTACACACTCCACACACCTTACACACTCCACACACCTTACACACACCTTACACACTCCACACCTTTTACACAACTTACACACTCCACACACCTTTCACACTCCACACACCTTTCACACTCCACACACCTTTCACACTCCACACACCTTTCACACTCCACACACCTTTCACACTCCACACACCTTACACACTCCACACACCTTACACACACCTTACACACTCCACACACCTTACACACTCCACACCCCTTACACACTCCACACACCTTACACACTCCACACACACTCCACACACCTTACACACTCCACACACCTTAACACACACCTTACACACTCCACACCTTTTACACAACTTACACACTCCACACACCTTTCACACTCCACACACCTTTCACACTCCACACACCTTTCACACTCCACACACCTTTCACACTCCACACACCTTTCACACTCCACACACCTTTCACACTCCACACACCTTTCACACTCCACACACCTTTCACACTCCACACACCTTACACACTCCACACACCTTTCACACTCCACACACCTTACACACACCTTACACACTCCACACACATTCCACACAACTTACACACTCCACACACCTTACACATGCCACACACATTCACATAAGAACCACTTTACCTGGTTCAGAGACTGTGCTTTGGCTGTCGAAAAAGAAAGAACTGGTTCTAAATTAGGCTCCGAACCAGCACTCAAACTGCCTCGGTGGAAAAGGGGCACATGTGTTACCTTTTATAGTGATAATGGGATACTGTCTGAATTTTTCCCATGATGCTGTTGTCCCAGGCACCATGTTTCTGCCCCCCACTTCGGCGTTCGGAGCAGGTCTGTACTCTGTGGCTGTTTACGGAGGTCTGATCCTCTTTGGCATGTTCCTGTTGTACGACACACAGAAGGTGATCAAACGAGCCGAGACGTACCCGCTGTACGCCACGCAGAAATACGACCCAATCAACGCGTAAGAAATAACATCACCTCCAATATAACAGTGCTGCATACAGTCTCAATCATTTACACTTTCATATTTATTGATGTAAGGAGTTAATTTATACCCAGGTTTAAAAAAATAAATGTACACTGTAGTTAATAATGAAGTAGATAGTACTTATGGGTAGGGCTGGGTCACATAAGAAATGTTTGAGGGAATGGGTTGTGTGTTTTTGGTTGTAGGTAATGGTGTGTATGTGTGTGTGTTCACAGCTGTATGGGAATCTACGCAGACACACTGAACATCTTCATCAGAATGGTCATGATTTTGGCTAACGGTGGTGGAGGAAGGAAGAAGTAAATCATCATCATTACACTTCTAAACATCAGAGGAAGTGAGAGATTGGACTGTGAAGTGTTCATAAGAGGGAAAAATCCAACCCATTCCTGCTTTTGGGGTTTAGTTGTCAGGTCTATCCTCCATCAGAAGCTCACTGGACAGCGAGAGCTCCTCAATACGCCTGATTTATAGATGTATTTATTTTCAAAGAGCTGAATCGTATGTGTTTATAGGTGATTTGTCTCTTTGCTCAGGCTGTGTGCAGTGGAGCTTCATTAGCACTGTGTTCAGGTAATAGAGCTGTGCTAGATTCTCTGTTTCATAATTCTCTGTTCTCTGTTCCATAATTTTTCTTTCAGTAAATAAAATTCTGCATGTCTCGAGCAGAAAAGAAAACATTCTAAACTCTTAACATTGAAAGAGTTTGATTCAGTTGCATTTATTTTACTATGCAATAAATAAAATATCAAAATAATAAATATAGACATGAAGCTCTGTGTGCCTTTATATAAGTCCTTATCTGCTGCAGTCCACTCCTAACCTCTGACTAGGAAAGCCAAAGAAATCTCCTTCCCTTCACCTGGATTTCCTACTGAGGACCCCGAGTTCAGCAAGTGACTTTGTCTCAACATGTCTGCTCACATCCTCAGCAGTAAACACAGCAGCACTGCTTGCTTTTAAACACACATTTTCTTTGCATCAACCAGCATAGATTTTATCGCTAAAATTAATTTAATATACTAAATTGATTTGATATTCTGAGCTGACAGGTGTAGAGTTAAGTGGCTCTAACTTAACAAATAAACACAGAGACATGTCCAGCGTGTGCTCTCTAAGCATTGCTTTATTACTCTGCTTGGTTTTCCACGCCCTCCGTCTAACCACAAGGGGGCAACGTCACATTATGTGTCCTATAAAATCCCTTAACAGTACAACAGGTGAAAAAGCCCCACCCACAGCTCCATTTATAACCTAATCTACTTCTGAATAAACAGCTGTACGATGCACTCTGTATAACACACTAATCACACTGTATGACACACACTGTACTCACACTGTCTGTACTCACACTTTGGCAGAAATGGAGTAAATTTCATTCATTCATTCATCTACCGCTTATCCGAACTACCTCGGGTCACGGGGAGCCTGTGCCTATCTCAGGCGTCATTGGGCATCAAGGCAGGATACACCCTGGACGGAGTGCCAACCCATCGCAGGGCACATACACACACACTCATTCACTCACGCAACCACACACTAGGGACAATTTTACCAGAGATGCCAATCAACCTACCATGCATGTCTTTGGACCAGGGGAGGAAACCAAAGTACCCCGGAGGAAACCCCCGTGGCACGGGGAGAACATGCAAACTCCACACACACAAGGTGGAGGCGGGAATCGAACCCCGACCCTGGAGGTGTGAGGCGAACGTGCTAACCACTAAGCCACCGTGCCCCCCTGGAGTAAATTTAATTCTGATTATTTTCTGTACAACGTTTTGGTATTTTTAAATTTCTGTTATTACATGAAAAAAATTAACATGTCTTCCCTCTGTTGTGGTAGTCTTGAAAAAATAGCACAATGGTAGACATGGGCAAAAGGTTCACAATTTATGTGTACTGCTGGGCAGCAGGACCCAACACCCCTCATGTAGCATGAGAGAGAAAACGGCCCTGAGCATTCATTACACTGAGATTTTATCAGCATGATTCAGAATCAGGTTTATTGGCCAAGTGTGTTGACACACACAAGGAATTTGGTTCCAGCTGTTTGTGACTCTCAAAAGTACAGACATAACACTATACTATACAAACTATACAAGACAATGCAGATGATGAGATACAATATAGACAGAATGAGTATTAAATATGAATATAGAATATGAATGATCAGTTATGTACATAACGTGTGGGAGTGCAAATAACAATATTGTGCAATGTTATGCTTTTTGTACAATATACAGCAGCAGTAGTGTGTAATATATACAGGTGATGTAATGACTGACAGTCCTGATAATGCAGTACTTATAGATATGAAGCAGGGAATATAATTATAGTGAGTTGTTAATCAGGGTGATTGTCTGGGGAAAGAAACTGTTCCTGTGTCTGGCAGTTTTAGTAAACAAAGTTCTGTAGTGCCTGAGAGAAGGGAGGAGCTGAAAGATGTTGTGTCCAGGGTGCGAAGGGTCAGAGGTGATTTTTCCTGCCCGGTTTCTGGTTCTTGTGTCGTACAAGCCCTGGGGGGTGGGCAAGGGGGCACCAGTTATTCTTTCTGCTGTTTTTACTGTGCGTTGCAGTCTGTTCCTGTCCTGTTTAGTTGCACCGAAGGAGATGGTGATGGATGTGAACAGGACAGATTCAATGACTGCAGTGTAGAACAGCATCAACAGCTCCTGTGGCAGACCAAACTTCCTTAATTGGTGTAGAAAGTACATCCTCTGCTGGGCCTTTTTGAGTTTATGTTGCACTCTCATTTCAGGTCTTGGGAAATGGTAGTGCCCAGAAACTTGAAGCCCAGATGACACAGGGCTGTTGGATATTGTGAGGGGGAGTAGTGTTGAGGGGTCTTTCCTAAAGTTTTGAGGGTGTTTAGCTCTAGACTGTTCTGACTGCACCGTAGCACCAGCCGCTTCACCTCCTGCCGGAATGCAAACTCATCACCATCTTGGATAAGACCGATGAGCATAGTATCATCTGCAAATTTCAGGAGTTTAATAGTTTGTTCACTTGAAGTGCAGTCATTAGTGTGGAGGGAGAATAGAAGTGGGGAGAGGACACATCTCTGAGGAGCGCCAGTGCTGAATGCTGGAGGTGACACCTCCCAGTCTCACCTGTTGTTTCCTGCCTGTCAGGAAGCTGGTGATCCACTGACAGATGGAAGGGGGTACAGAGAGCCTTAGGAGTTTGAAGTGGAGAATTATTGTATTAAAAGCTGAATTGAAGTCGACAAACAGAATCCGGGCGTCTGTCCCTGGGCAGTCCAGGTGTTCCAGAATGTAGTGCAGTCCAATGTTGACTGCATCGTCCACTGATCTGTTTGCACGGTAGGCAAACTGCAGGGGATCCAGCATCTGTTCTGTGACAGTCTTTAGGTGGGCCAATACCAGCTGTTCAAAGGTCTTCATTACAACAGATGTCAGAGCGACAGGCCTGTAGTCATTCAGGTAGGCTGGCTCTTGTAGTTTGTGATGTCTTGCAGGCCTTTCCACACTGATGCAGGGTTGTTATCTGAAAACTTGCTTCTCAGCTTTTCAGAGTAGATTCTTTTGGTTATTATGACAAGTATTTTTCAGTTTGGCTGTGAACCATGGCTTGTTGTTACTGTATTTGCAGAAGGTTTTGGTTGGCACACACATGTCTTCACATAAACTGATGTACGATGTCACAGTGTCAGTCAGTTCATCCAGACTGTCAGTTCCAACCTCAAAGATACTCCAATCAGTGCAGTCAAAACAGTCTTGTAGTTCCTGCTTCGCCTCACTGGTCCATCTCTTCACTGTTTTTACTACAAGCTTAGTAGATTTTAGTTTCTGCCTGTATGTTGGAATAAGATGGACCAAACAGTGATCAGAGTTCCCCAAGGCTGCCATGGGTAGAGGTCTTCTCGGGTCTAAAGAAATGTACCCGACCCGAAGTGACCTGAATCACTTTTTACCCGAACCCGACGTCCATAATTTTTAAAAAAGTTCTTACATTTTTTTTAATTTAAGAAAGACCCAACCCGAGACAAACCCGAAAAAATTAGACCCGAGTCTGACCCGACCAGTTGGGAATTTTTTTTTACCCGATCGGACCCGAATGTTGTACACACCGATGCAGCCCTGCACGCACCAGTCCTACAGAATGGATTCAAAATTGATTGACAGGTTTGTTTCAGTGAAAATTATCTTATCGCCAGCAACACGATGTCACAAGCGGTCTTGGCAAACAGAGGAGAGGTTGGAAAAGGACTCGAGTCGATGCACACAGGCAAGATACAATAGTCGGGTCTTCTCGGGTCCGTTCGGTAAAAACACATTCATTTTAAATTATCCGAGACCTGATGCCGCTATTATTATACCCGACACGTGTCCGAGGCACACGTGAAACTTTTAGACCCGAACCCGCTCGGGTCTTGGGTCGGACCTCGGGTTTTCAGATCTAAGTGGACCCATGAAGACCTCTAGTCCTGGGTACAGAGCGATATGCGTCTTTAAGAATTGTCTAGCAATGTAGTGAATTTTTCTCCCTTGTGGGACAATTTATATGCTGTCTGTATTTTGGAAGTTCAAGTGTTAGTTTTTTCCTGTTAAAGTCAACAAGGATAATAAAAAGAGAATCCGGATTATTTTGCTCCAAGCCTGATATTCAGCTTATTCATGCTAATTAACACGTTAATCAGACTGTTAATCTTGACTGTTAAAACAGGATCTGAAGAAAGGAAAACATCCTCAATCATTGGATAAATGTACAACACATGATCATCTCCTGATCAGGATAATCTTAAAAATTTGGCCAAGTTTGACACCCCTGCTGTAGATATTTCTATTTTTGATCAGTATTTTGACCGTTTTACTCCCCTTCAAGAGACTGACTTATTTTCACTGATTTCTTCTTCAAAATGATCAACCTGCACACTGGATCCCTTACTGGTCTCTGATCAGGGTTGTGTCTCTTTGCTGGTGTTACTTGATCTTAGTGCAGCTTTTGATACCATTGACCATTATATATTACTTGATAGGCAGTAACATGTTGTTGGTGTTAAAGGGACAGCCCGCTCCTGGATCAGGTGTTATTTGACTAAATGGTGACCACTCTAAACAAACTAAGGTAATGTTCGGTGTTCCGCAAGGTTCTGTTTTAGGCCCATTGCTTTTCTCCTTATATATGCTGCCCCTTTGTGCAATTATTCATAAACATGGTATTGGCTTCCACTGTTATGCTGATGACACACAGCTATATGTTTCAGCTCAGTCAGATGTGAGTCACCAGCTTAATAAGATTGAAGATTGTGTGAAGGACATTAGACAGTGGACGCTTACTAACTACCTCCTGCTTAACTCTGACAGACAGAGGTTCTTGTACCAGGACCACAGGCAGCCAGAAGTAAACTTTCTGATTATAGAGTAACTCTGGATGGTCTTTCTATTGCATCATGTACAGCAGTAAAAGACCTCGGTGTGATTATTGATACAGGTCTCTCATTTGAAGCTCACATAAATAATATCACAAGGGTCGCCTTCTTTCATCTCAGAAATATTGCTAAGATAAGAAATATGATGTCATTACATGATGCAGAAACACTAGTTCATGCATTTGTTACCTCTAGGTTGGATTATTGTAATGCTTTACTGTCTGGATGTTCCAGTAGGAGCATAAACAAGCTCCAGTTAGTCCAGAACACAGCAGCTAGAGTCCTAACTAGAACCAGAAGATATGAACAAATCCTCATTGCATTGGCTTCCAGTCAAGTTTCACATTGATTATAAAATACTATTATTAACCTATAAAGCACTTAATGGTCTCGCGTCACAGTACCTGAGAGATCTTTTATGTTTTTATGATCTGTCATGCCTACATCGATCAAAAGATGCAGGCTATTTGGTAGTACATCAAGTACTAAAGTCTCCAGCAGGGGGCAGAACTTTTTCTCACAGAACCCCAAAGTTATGGAACAGACTTCCAATTAGTGTTTGGGACTCAGACACAGTCTCAGTGTTTTAAGTCCAGGATAAAAACACATTTGTTTAGTTTAGATTTTTATGAATAGCTTTTCTTAGGTAAAGGAGTATTGAAAATTTTCATTTAAACGTTTTTAAAAAATTATTAATTATTTTTAACTTTTATTGTATATATTCCTTTATTTATTTTTATCCTTTTTTTCTTCTTCTTCTTATTAGATATTTATTTCTTTTTTATCTCTCTTCGGTTTCCATACCTCTGTAAAGCTGCTTTGAGACAAAGAGGAATTGTTAAAAATGGATTTTTAAAATTTTATGTAACCTTTATTATTTTGTCCACAATAATGTAAATGTCAACAATAATGTAAACATAATAATGGTTACACTTAAATCATGGGAGGAAACACCAAAAAAAAACAGACATTTAGTGGCCAGAATTTCATATAATAAAAATAATAAAATAAATAAATAATAATAATAATAATAATAATAATAATAATAATAATAATAATAATAATAATAATAATAAGAGTCTCTCTTTTTGTAGTCAGTGTTGTAAAAAATAAAACCTTCAAGAAAAACGTGAAATCAGGATTAGTCTTTTAACTTTAGACTGTTTAAATTGATTTAAAAGACAATAAAAGGCACATGCACTCACATTTACATTACAAATTTATGCCAGTCACACAGATACAAATTCGATAAAAAAAGTATGTTTCAGTAGGAGTTCCACCGCATTAAGGGCTGTGATGTAATAGGTTTCAGAGAAGCTGGAATGGGCAGTTCATCCAGCCTTTTAAAAAAGTCTTGAGAAGGTAGTTGAGCCAGAGTTTTTTGCATAGCTATGAGAAAGAGCGTCCCTGGAATTCTTCCAACCAAGTAGTTAAACATCTCCTCTCCCAGAACTTTGGACCAGTACTCTGGATCATTGTTCAGTGAGCTCTTCATTTGGAACCGCACTTCAGGCATGAACATGAGCAGCCTTTCCAGGCACAACATCTTGACACGTGTGTTCCCTTTGGACATCTGTAGCTTTTTGAGAATGAGATCCAGTGGTGTCACACCATCATCAGCCTTAGCTTGTGGTGAAGCCCCACTTCCCAGTAACATTATGACAGTCTCTGGCTGTGACATTGCACATGCCAGATGGAGTGTAGTTCTGCCCTCCTTCATGTGTTTGCATCCTCCTCGGATAACGTAGGACCATAGAGTCGGGATTTTATGTGCCACATGAAGAATGAGAGGCACTATGTCCTTCCTGTTGTAGCGGATAGCCATGTCTAAGTGTGGAACGTATGACTGACAGCCGCAGACATTCTTACCTGTCATGGCAAGAGCACCATCTAAGAACTTATTCAGCAAGTATTGTGCGTAAGCTTGGTGGCCGTGCACGATGGCATTCATCAGTGCCTCAGATGGAGTGTATGTCGGTGGCCGGCTGCCTGCTACCCAGTGCACTATCTTCATCTTGCGCATGTCCTCCAACATCTCCACAGGTACATGTGCACTTACAGCTTGGGTAAATGACAAGAACTTGCGTCCCTTGCACATGCCGTCCATCTTGCCAGGCTACACCAGGTATTATGAGACATATAGTATTGTAATCTTTTACATTCTAGAATTTAGATTTAGAACTTTTGTTCATTCGTCACAAATACGTGCACACGTCACGTTTACTTGTTTATAGCACAAACACTACAGTAATATTTACGTGATTATTGTAGTGTTTGTGTTGATTTACACAATAACACACTACAGTAATATTTACGTGATAATTATTGTAGTGTTTGTGTAATATTACTGTAGTGTGTTATTGTGTAAATAAACACAAACACTACAATAATCACGTAAATATTATGTACACTGTACGACACACACTGAACGAAACACACTATACTCACACTGTACTGCACACACACACACTGTACGACACACACTGTACTCACACTGTACGACACATACACTACAACACACACTGTACGACACACACACTTTCCGACACACTTTACTCACACTGTATGACACACTGTACTCACACTGTATGACACACACACTGTACAACACACACACACTGTACTCACACTGTCTGTACTCATAATGCTGATAACATTTCTATTTTTGATCAGTATTTAGACTGTTTTACTCCCCTTCAAGAGACTGACTTATTTTCACTGATTTCTTCTTCAAAATGATCAACCTGCACACTGGATCCCTTACTGGTCTCTGATCAGGGTTGTGTCTCTGCTGGTGTTACTTGATCTTAGTGCAGCTTTTGATACCATTGACCATTATATATTACTTGATAGGCAGTAACATGTTGTTGGTGTTAAAGGGACAGCCCTCTCCTGGATCAGGTGTTATTTGACTAAATGGTGACCACTCTAAACAAACTAAGGTAATGTTCGGTGTTCCGCAAGGTTCTGTTTTAGGCCCATTGCTTTTCTCCTTATATATGCTGCCCCTTTGTGCAATTATTCATAAACATGGTATTGGCTTCCACTGTTATGCTGATGACACACAGCTATATGTTTCAGCTCAGTCAGATGTGAGTCACCAGCTTAATAAGATTGAAGATTGTGTGAAGGACATTAGACAGTGGATGCTTACTAACTTCCTCCTGCTTAACTCTGACAGACAGAGGTTCTTGTACCAGGACCACAGGCAGCCAGAAGTAAACTTTCTGATTACAGAGTAACTCTGGATGGTCTTTCTATTGCATCATGTGCAGCAGTAAAAGACCTCGGTGTGATTATTGATACCGGTCTCTCATTTGAAGCTCACATAAATAATATCACAAGGGTCGCCTTCTTTCATCTCAGAAATATTGCTAAGATAAGAAATATGATGTCATTACATGATGCAGAAACACTAGTTCATGCATTTGTTACCTCTAGGTTGGATTATTGTAATGCTTTACTGTCTGGATGTTCCAGTAGGAGCATAAACAAGCTCCAGTTAGTCCAGAACACAGCAGCTAGAGTCCTAACTAGAACCAGAAGATATGAACAAATCCTCATTGCATTGGCTTCCAGTCAAGTTTCACATTGATTATAAAATACTATAATTAACCTATAAAGCACTTAACGGTCTCGCGTCACAGTACCTGAGAGATCTTTTATTTTTTTATGATCTGTCACGCCTACATCGATCAAAAGATGCAGGCTATTTGGTAGTACCTCAAGTACTAAAGTCTCCAGCAGGGGGCAGAACTTTTTCTCACAGAGCCCCAAAGTTATGGAACAGACTTCCAATTAGTGTTTCGGTCTCAGACACAGTCTCAGTGTTTTAAGTCCAGGATAAAAACACATTTGTTTAGTTTAGATTTTTATGAATAGCTTTTCTTAGGTAAAGGAGTATTTAAAATTTCAATTTAAACGTTTTAAAAAAATTAATGAAATTATTTTTAACTTTAATTGTATATATTCCTTTATTTATTTTTATCCTTTTTTTTCTTCTTATTATTAGATATTTATTTCTTTTTTATCTCTCTTCGGTTTCCATACCTCTGTAAAGCTGCTTT
This sequence comes from Tachysurus vachellii, assembly GCF_030014155.1. Taxonomy (NCBI): domain Eukaryota; kingdom Metazoa; phylum Chordata; class Actinopteri; order Siluriformes; family Bagridae; genus Tachysurus; species Tachysurus vachellii. The sequence goes on from NC_083461.1 coordinate 2,253,932, forward strand.
GAGACAAAGAGGAATTGTTAAAAATGGATTTTTAAAATTTTATGTAACCTTTATTATTTTGTCCACAATAATGTAAATGTCAACAATAATGTAAACATAATAATGGTTACACTTAAATCATGGGTGGAAAGAACACCAAAAAAACAGACATTTAGTGGCCAGAATTTCATATAATAAAAATAATAAAATAAAAAATAATAAAAATAAATAATAAAATAATAATAATAATAATAATAATAATAATAATAATAATAATAATAATAATAATAGTCTCTCTTTTTGTAGTCAGTGTTGTAAAAAATAAAACCTTCAAGAAAAATGTCAAATCAGGATTAGTCTTTTAACTTTAGACTGTTTAAATTGATTTAAAAGACAATAAAAGGCACATGCACTCACATTTACAATACAAATTTATGCCAGTCACACAGATACAAATTCGATAAAAAAAGTGTGTTTCAGTAGGAGTTCCACCGCATTAAGGGCTGTGATGTAATAGGTTTCAGAGAAGCTGGAATGGGCAGTTCGTCCAGCCTTTTAAAAAAGTCTTGAGAAGGTAGTTGAGCCAGAGTTTTTTGCATAGCTATGAGAAAGAGCGTCCCTGGAATTCTTCCAACCAAGTAGTTAAACGTCTCCACTCCTAGAACTTTGGACCAGTACTGTGGATCATTTTTCAGTGAGCTCTTCATTTTGAACCACACTTCAGGCATGAACATGAGCAGCCTTTCCAGGCACAACATCTTGGCACGTGTGTTCATTTTGGAGGTCCGTAGATGCTTGAGAATGAGATCCAGTGGTGTCACACCATTGTGATCCTCAGCTTGTGGTGAAGCCCAACTTTGCAGTAACATTATGACAGCATCTGGTTGTGACATGGCACATGCCAGATGGAGTGTAGTTCTGCCCTCCTTCATGTGTTTGCATCTTCCTCGGATCACGTAGGACCATAGAGTCGGGATTTTATGTGCCACATGAAGAATGAGAGGCACTATGTCCTTCCTGTTGTAGAGGATAGCCATGTCTAAGTATGGAACATATGACTGACAGCCACAGACATTCTTACCTGTCATGGCAAGAGCACCGTCTAAGAACTCATTCAGCAAGTATTGTGCGTAAGCTTGGTGGCCGTGCACGATGGCATTCATCAGTGCCGCAGATGGAGTGTATGTCGGTGGCCAGCTGCCTGCTTCCCAGTGCACTATGTTCATGTTGCGCATGTCCTCCAACATCTCCACAGGTACATGTGCGCTTACAGCTTGGGTAAATGTCAAGAACTTGCGTCCCTTGCACATGCCGTCCATCTTGCCAGGCTACACCAGGTATTATGAGACATATAGTATTGTAATCTTTTACATTCTAGAATTTAGATTTAGAACTTTCGTTCATTCATCACAAATACGTGCACACGTCATGTTTGCCTGTTTATAGCACAAACACTACAGTAATATTTACGTGATTATTGTAGTGTTTGTGTTTATTTACACAATAACACACTACAGTAATATTTACGTGATGATTATTGTAGTGTTTGTGTAATATTACTGTAGTGTGTTATTGTGTAAATAAACACAAACACTACAATAATCACGTAAATATTATGTACTGGATGTTCCAGTAGGAGCATAAACAAGCTCCAGTTAGTCCAGAACACAGCAGCTAGAGTCCTAACTAGAACCAGAAAATATGAACAAATCCTCATTGCATTGGCTTCCAGTCAAGTTTCACATTGATTATAAAATACTATTATTAACCTATAAGGCATTGAATGGTCCCACGCCACAGTACCTGAGAGATCTTTTATGTTTTCGATCAAAAGGTGCAGGCTATTTGTTAGTACCTCAAGTACTAAAGTCTCCAGCAGGGGGCAGAACTTTTTCTCACAGAGCCCCACAGTTATGAAACAGAATTCCAATTAGTGTTTGGGACTCAGACACAGTCTCAGTGTTTTAAGTCCAGGATAAAAACACATTTGTTTAGTTTAGATTTTTATGAATAGCTTTTCTTAGGTAAAGGAGTATTTAAAATTTTAATTTAAACATTTTTTTTAATTAATTAATTTAATTATTTTTAACTTTAATTGAATATGTTCCTTTATTTATTTTTATCCTTATTTTTTCTTCTTCTTATTATTAGATATTTATTTCTTTTTTTATCTCTCTTCGGTTTCCATACTTCTGTAAAGCTGCTTTGAGACAATGGGAATTGTTAAAAGCGCTATACAAATAAACTGAATTGAATTGAAATTGTGTGTGTGTGTATGCATGTGCGTGTGATTGTTTGTGTGTGTGAGTGTGTGTGTGTGTGATTGACTCTCAGTCTAATCTAAATTACACAGACTCATTTTAACAGTAATTTATTTTTTAATTGTCAGTTTGTCTTTATTTTCTTATTTTAGTTTTTTCTTCTTATTGTTAGAATTTAATTAATAATCTGAAAGAAACAATAAAAAACATCTAAACAACACATTTGAATATATTGTGTTGATTTACACAATAACACTACAGTCATGGGCGTAAATTTCATTTAACAGTGGGGGGGGACAATAAATATAAAATTTCTCATGAGCAATTTTCGAAGGGGGACACAAATAATACAGTCAAACATGTCCCCAAAGTGAAAAACCTTGCTTTTATCATTATTATTGTAGCATGGAGACTGCATCATTATGGTTATTTTCAAAGTTTTTCTCAGGTACAAATTTTCCTTTTCTCCGTCATTTTATCTAGTCTATGACACTGCAAGGCAAGTTTATTTATACTGTAGCACATTTCATACACAATGGTAATTCAAAGTCCTTTACATAAAGAAAGTAAAACTATCATAAAAATAATCACAACAATAAAAACAAGGAATTAAAAAAGGTTTAAAATTTTATTTAAAATGAATTAAGACAACGGGGCATGGTGGCTTAGTGGTTAGCACGTTTACCTCACACCTCCAGGGCAGGGGGTTCGATTCCTGCCTCCACCTTGTGTGTGTGGAGTTTGCATGTTCTCCCCGTGCTTTGGGGGTTTCCTCCTGGTACTCCGGTTTCCTCCCCCGGTCCAAAGACATGCATGGTAGGTTGATTGGCATCTCTGGAAAATTGTCCCTAGTGTGTGTGATTGCGTGGGTGAATGAGAGTGTGTGAGTGTGTGTGTGTGTGTGTGTGCCCTGTGATGGGTTGGCACTCTGTCCAGGGTGTATCCTGCCTTGATGCCCGATGACGCCTGAGATAGGCACAGGCTCCCCGTGACCTGAGGTAGTTCGGATAAGCGGTAGAAGATGAAAAGATGAATTAAGACACTTAAGAACAGAATAGAAATTGATTATACAAAAAAAATACAGTGAGGTCAGTTCGGACGTAGCACAGAGCTCATTTAGTAAATGCACAGCTAAACAATATGCTAATTGTGGCCGTTAAGGTTAAGTTAACATTATGCTAAGTCGTCCCAAATAAAAAAATGCATGGGAAACTGCTTTGGCGTGTTAGTTGCAGCACAATATGCAACAAGCTATTGTAAACAAGCTAACGTTAACTAGATAAGTAAGAGTTTAATCGCTAATATAGCAGATTCATGGAAAATTACTTCGGTAATCAGCATTTTTGCCGCAACTAATTTATGAATGAGTTTGCATCAACTACATTAAAGAGAATCGCTTTATTTAAAGTGAATAAAATCCCCTACTTAATGGAGTTCAACATTAACTGAGCCGCAGCCACACACCTGACTTGTGTGTGCAGAGTAGGTGATGAACTGTGAAAGTAGGCAGTGGGTCAAACCACTGTGAGGGAGGGGAGGGGAGGGGGGACTCAACTGTTTCTAAATGCATTTTTTTGCGTTTTTTTTTTCTACCTACACAATTATTTAAGTATACATACATATATTTTTCACAATAGAGAGTGCAATATTTCTTAAATAAATTTTGGGAGGGGACATCCCTCAGATGGGTTTGCACACACGTGTGATTTACACCCATGACTACAGTAATATTTATATGATTCTTAAAAGAATTATACTTTCTGTGCAGCCCGGGACCTAATGACACATGGACTGGCACCCGTCCGTGGCCTGGTGGTTGGAGACCCCTGCACTAAGAGATGGTGGGATGGAGATTTAGAATGGATTTTTAAAATTTTATGTAACCTTTATTATTTTGTGCACAATAATGTAAATGTCAACAATAATGTAAACATAATGATGGTTACACTTAGATCATGGGTGGACAGAACACCAAAAAAACAGACTTGCATATTAAATATTGTTGGTAGACAGAATTTCATATAATAATAAAAATAATAAAAATAAATAAAAATAAATAAAATAATAATAATAATAATAATAATAATAATAATAATAATAATAATAAGAGTCTCTCTTTTTGTAGTCAGTGTTGTAAAAAATAAAACCTTCAAGAAAAACGTGAAATCAGGATTAGTCTTTTAACTTTAGACTGTTTAAATTGATTTAAAAGACAATAAAAGGCACATGCACTCACATTTACATTACAAATTTATGCCAGTCACACAGATACAAATTCGATAAAAAAAGTATGTTTCAGTAGGAGTTCCACCGCATTAAGGGCTGTGATGTAATAGGTTTCAGAGAAGCTGGAATGGGCAGTTCATCCAGCCTTTTAAAAAAGTCTTGAGAAGGTAGTTGAGCCAGAGTTTTTTGCATAGCTATGAGAAAGAGCGTCCCTGGAATTCTTCCAACCAAGTAGTTAAACATCTCCTCTCCCAGAACTTTGGACCAGTACTCTGGATCATTGTTCAGTGAGCTCTTCATTTTGAACCGCACTTCAGGCATGAACATGAGCAGCCTTTCCAGGCACAACATCTTGACACGTGTGTTCCCTTTGGACATCTGTAGCTTTTTGAGAATGAGATCCAGTGGTGTCACACCATCATCAGCCTTAGCTTGTGGTGAAGCCCCACTTCCCAGTAACATTATGACAGTCTCTGGTTGTGACATGGCACATGCCAGATGGAGTGTAGTTCTGCCCTCCTTCATGTGTTTGCATCTTCCTCGGATCACGTAGGACCATAGAGTCGGGATTTTATGTGCCACATGAAGAATGAGAGGCACTATGTCCTTCCTGTTGTAGCGGATAGCCATGTCTAAGTGTGGAACATATGACTGACAGAAGCAGACATTCTCACCTGTCATGGCAAGAGCACCGTCTAAGAACTTATTCAGCAAGTATTGTGCGTAAGCTTGGTGGCCGAGCACGATGGCGTACAACAGTGCCTCAGATGGAGTGTATGTCGGTGGCCGGCTGCCTGCTACCCAGTGCACTATCTTCATCTTGCGCATGTCCTCCAACATCTCCACAGGTACATGTGCACTTACAGCTTGGGTAAATGACAAGAACTTGCGTCCCTTGCACATGCCGTCCATCTTGCCAGGCTACACCAGGTATTATGAGACATATAGTATTGTAATCTTTTACATTCTAGAATTTAGATTTAGAACTTTTGTTCATTCGTCACAAATACGTGCACACGTCATGTTTGCCTGTTTATAGCACAAACACTACAGTAATATTTACGTGATTATTGTAATTTGTGTTGATTTACACAAGAACACACTACAGTAATATTTACGTGATTATTGTAGTGTTGTTGATTTACACAATAACACAAACACTACAGTAATATTCACGTGATGATTATTGTAGTGTTTGTGTTTATTTACACAATAACACAAACACTAAAGTAATATTTACGTGATGATTATTGTAGTGTTTGTGTTTATTTACACAATAACACACTACAGTAATATTTACGTGATTATTGTAATTTGTGTTGATTTACACAATAACACACTACAGTAATATTTACGTGATTATTGTAGTGTTGTTGATTTACACAATAACAAACACTACAGTAATATTTACGTGATGATTATTGTAGTGTTTGTGTTTATTTACACAATAACACAAACACTACAGTAATATTTACGTGATGATTATTGTAGTGTTTGTGTTTATTTACACAATAACACAAACACTACAGTAATATTTACGTGATGATTATTGTAGTGTTTGTGTTTATTTACACAATAACACAAACACTACAGTAATATTTACGTGATGATTATTGTAGTGTTTGTGTTGATTTACACAATAACACACTACAATAATATTTATGTGATTATTGTAGTGTTTGTGTTGATTTGCACAATAACACAAACACTACAGTAATATTTACATGATTATTGTACAATAATCTACAATACTACAATAATCATCGGTGTTTGTGTTATTGTGTATATGAACACAAACACTACAATAATCACGTGAATAGTAATAGCATTGTGATTATTGTGAATATTCACAGTGTAACATGTAGCACAAGGCTTTATTCACACCAGCAACATTCATTAACAAACTGTGGCTCGGCTTACAACTGGCCGTCATGATGAAGGTTTACAGTGAAGTTTTATTAACGTGATTATATGGAAACGTTAATAGTTCGGTGCGAAAAGCGTCTTTACCGATTAACCGTCTCTCTCTCCTCAGCAGCTCCGAGCTAAAGCTCCACTTTGTTAGCTGTAGCTCTGTAAAAGACGGGGCAGTGACGTCACAGCGAGTGTTCGGTTCCGGGGAATAAATTCGACTTCTAATTCTAGATCTAATTCAAATTATAATCCAACTACGTCATTTACTGTATCTTATAGACCACACGATATGTAAGATTATACAGTCCTCACTATTATTATTATTATTATTATTATTATTATTATTATTATTATTATTATTATTATTAGTAGTAGTAGTAGTAGTATTCACAATTATACAATTATTATTATTATTGTTATAATTATTATTGTTATAATTATTATTATTGTTCATAATCATATTATTATTATTATTATTATTATTATTATTATTATTATTATTATTATTATTATATGGACCAAATACAGCTCTCTTTCACATGCCGGTGTTTTCTTTTTATGTGACTAATATAAAATAATGGTGTTTTTTAAACATGGTGTTTTAATAAAGCTGCTCCTGAACACAGACTTTATTCTCATCACTTTTCTGTGGCCCTCATGAGCACTAAACCTTTTTGGTGTGTGTGTGTGTGTGTGTGTGTGTGTGTGTGTGTGTGTGTGTGCGTGTGTGTGTCACTATGTTTAAAAAAGAGTCACTGATGAAGTAAATCGTGCAATTTGTAGACAAAGCGATTCGAGTGGAAATTAAAGAGGATTCAAATTCACGTGGTTTAAAGGTGAGTCAAATTCTTGTGAATCAGTGAATCCGTTTAGACATAAACAGGATGTTAATTGGTTTGAATGTGTGATTGAAGCAGGACGAGTGTTGATATTGATGCTCGCTGTTGTATTTATTAAAAACTCTGAATTAAAGAAGTGAACTCTAAAGTGTGCTCTCTAAAGATGACTGACGTGAAGATGATGAGGAACCAGTGTGGAACAGCTGCAGCAGCTGGAGCGTCCACTCTGAACATCAAATCTGAGCAGAAACCCAAGTGTTTCGGGGACATTGTGGACCTTGTTCTTCATCTGAGTGATGAGTATGCTCGATTTATTCAGTTCACCTAAAGTAGAGTAAATGTTTACATGCTGATTCTCTCTCTCTCTCTCTCTCTCTCTCTCTCTCTCTCTCTCACTTTGTCTTTCTCTCTCTCTCTTTCTTTGTCTTTCTCTCTCTCTCTGTCTCTCTCCCTTTCTCTTTGTCTTTCTCTCTCTTTCTTTGTCTTTCTCTCGCTCTCTTTCTCTTTCTTTTTCTTTGTCTTTCTCTCTCTCTCTCTCTCTCTCTCTCTCTCTCTCTCTCTCTCTCTCTCTCTCTCTCTCTCTCTCTCTGTGTATAAAGGGATTGGATGGCTCTGAGCAGGGGCATGACGAAGAAGGTAAGAGTTTAAGAATTACTAACAATGAATTGATGTAAATATTAGACTGATTTGATTGATCTGGTTAATGAAGAGATGAATCAGGAGTTAACTGACACTGTTGTAATCATCACATCATGCGGCTCTTGGCTCCTTTAAAACTGAGTGTGAACCACAGCAGATATCAGCAACTGGTTTCATTTGGCTGTAATGTCACGGATCACTTTCCATATTCAACAAGCTGCTTTTTTATCTTTTACTTCAGAAGGTCACAAGGGTGGAGTTTGCTGCTGCATGCACTAATATCGTGACAGCGGTGTCATCTGCTGTCGTGCAGCGTTTACTGAAGCCTCTCAGCCAAAGCTTTGGGGTCGAGGCGATTCTCGAGGCGAACAAAAAACTGAAGAAAATGGCAGAGTCAGAATCGAGCGAGGGCTCTGCCTCTGTCGCCTCGTCTCAAAGGTAACTGTTTAATCAGCACCTTCTGACCAATCAGAATCCAAATTCAGCAGCATGGCGGTTAAATGACTAATCACACGAGTTCAACTGGATGTTGAGAAAATGAAATTGAAGTGAAAATAATATTAATCCATGTTATTGTTCTCTCTTTCCTGTGTGTGTGTGTGTGTGTGTGTGTGTGTGTGTGTGCGTGCGTGTGTGTAAAGTTCCCCTATGGAGGTGTCTGATTTCATCTGTCAACTCAGTCAGAAAATTGTCACTGAAATTAAAGGTGCGATGCTGGAGGCAATCCGTAGTACGGTATCAAGACTGAGGGCAAGTGCTTCATCACCCACAGAAGATCCAATCACACAGCTAGATGATCTCAGCATCGCATGCACTAATGAGATCTGTGATAAGATCCTGGCTCTGTATAACTTTGAAGAGGCTGAGAGTATTGGAGGAGAGTCAACTCCAGCATTGTCATCTTCCTTGGATGAAGTTGCCTCCATCTGGTCACGTTCGGTGACTTCTGTCTCTGTCACTGACGTTCCCAAAACGACGAATGCGGCTCAGATGCCTTCTGATTATGCTCCTCAAGCTGTCAGTGATGAGTTTATAAGCAAAGCCTCACAAATGATTGCTGAAATTCTTCTGAAAACTGACCAAACACTCTGCGCCTCAATGTCGTCCCAAACCTCCGTCTGCAGTGAGGCAGAACTGACGGAGCTGGCCAACAACGCAGCCACGGAAATTCTGCAGAAATCTTTAACGCTTTTACAAGCACATGCGTCATTTTTCAGTAGCAGTGATGCTGACCAGTCTGGACCAGAATATGAGCAGAAGTTCCTCTCTTTTGCTCAAAAGATCCACATGGACATCCACAAGCAGGTGTTTAAGTTCACCTGTGAGAGGAAGCAGGCTGTTTTAGAGAAAAGCAAGACACATTTGGAGGCCAAGCTCGACGTCGGCACGGAGACCGTCCAGGAACCTGCCACTGTTGAGCAGTTCCTCGATAAAGCCACACATGTTATGAGCGAAATCCTGGTGAACAGGTTAAATACGCACATATCCACAGATTTAATCAGTTTGAAAGACTCTGGTTCCATCAAGGTGCCATCGTTGATGGAGTCAGTAGAACTGGAACGAGTCTCTTCTAGTAAGGTAAACAAGGTGGAGATCAGTGGAGTACCTCTGGAGATGGAACGGAAAGCTCAGGTAGGTGAAGCTCAGATGAATGTTTCTGAAGCTGACACAACTCCCTACCCAAAGAGCACCACAGACATTTCCTTAATCCCCCAAGGTCTCACTGGACAGGATGAGAGCTCTACAGATACAGAGGGGAAGTCTGGAACTTTAGACCAGGATACTGCATACGTTCCTCTGAACCTTTTTACTGTGGTGAGCAATCAGATGAAGGCTTTCTTCACTTTCTTCTCTAAACGTGCTGCTGGTGATAAAAGTTCAGTACAGTCAGAGAGAGAAGAGAACAGCGTCATTCCCATCCACACTGGTGAGGACAGCTTGGTTCACGAGCTGGCAGTCGGCCGGAGTTTGTCAGATTCTTTTCTGTTGAGAAAGAAGAGTGTAGTACACTACATGAGGTTTCCTCCTGAGCTCATCTACACATTTGTAGAGGAGTCCGCCAAGTCTTTACTGCGGAATGTGCTAGCCGATGAGTCCAGCAGCAAAAGCAACAGACGTAATAGAATTAATAGAAGAGATGGAAGTAATGGAAGTGATGGTCATTCCCCTCACACAGCTGAGGGTCAGGAGAAGATGCCTAAAGTTCGCTACGTTGTGAAGACAAACAGGATCTTGGTGGTTGTGGTATGCAAAACGACTTCTAAATGTTCTGAGATTTTAATTGTAGTTAGTGATAACTGAATAACATTCCCTCGATTTACGGCATTAAACACATTCTGTAAGGTTATTATTTCCAGTTCTGCTTCCTGATTTGTCTTTTTATCTTCATAATTCTCAGCATCCCAAGAAGCAGAAGAAGAAGAAGCACACAGTTCCTCTACCTCAGGCTGAGCATATCCACGATGGTAAGCCTTTAAAATGAAATGACTGTGATTTTTGACCATGTTTACGCCTCATGTTTTTTAGTGTTTAAAACATGTTCTTGAGATTCTTCATCACTACTCCAAAATCTTTACTTTAAAGAGGAAGAAACGATGATAAGTTTTGAGTTTGTTTATGATGTTAGCTGATGGTCATGTTTAAGAGTTTAAGGTGTTGGCTACTGATAATCAAAGACAAATCAAAAGGTTTTGTCATTTTGCTGTAACTCTGCTTCTTCTCATTTCCAGCCCCACACAAAAAATCAGTCTTCAAGACAATGGGCAGATTCTTCTCCAATATCTCCAAGACCTTCACCAACCGCGCTGACACTGAAACCGCTCCGGATACTCATCTGAGTAAATCTGAACCCGGTGACCCACCCGGTGACCGTTAACCAAGTTTCCATGGTAACAGAGAATGGACGTAGGGGGAAAAAAAACAACAGAAAAAGAACCAATGAAAAACATCCCTGTCCAATCAGAACAAAGAACCGCATCCACTCACAAACAAATAAACAAATAAATAAATATTAAATTATAAAACACAACTCTGGTAATTTTAAAGTTACTCTACAGATATGAACGAATTTACGTCTATCAGTGCAGTTTGCCGTCTGTTTCTTTGTGAATATTTATAAAGCGTGTTCATACGCTCACCGTCCACTTTATTAGGAACAGCTGATTTATGCAGTAATCCAATCAGCCAATCATGTGGCAACAGCACAAGCAATGAACTCATACATACGCAGGTCAAGAGCTTCAGTTACTTCAGTCATTTCTTGTGTAAATGCTCGTCTGATTGATTTTCAACTAAATTAATTTATATTCAGTTCAAATCAATTCAAATGTATAGCACTTTTTACAACTGACATTGTCTCAAAGCAGCTTTACAGAACATAAACCTATTTAAATGTGTATGTATTTATCCCCAGTGAGCAAGTCTGAGTTTTCTCCACTTTCGCTTGAGGTTAAGGGTTTCTCTCTTGAGGGAGTGACTTACCTCGGAGTAAACACTGCTCCTACTTACCCTGGAGTAAACACTGAGTCCTGACTCTGTACAATCTGACGTTGTACATTCCTAAACCCTGCGACCTGCTTCTCATTGGCATATTTGCTGGTACTGTTCTCATCACCAGTTCTCTTTGCTGCTCCTCCATTACAGAGAGCATGGAGCTGCATAATTCCTTCACCAGTGAGTTCCCATTGGCGGCCACTAGGTGGTGTAGGAGTAACCATTCACAGAGACTTTATGGAAGAGTGGTGAGATCTTTCTCGTCCTGGATGGAGGAAAGTATAAACAAAGCCTAGAATAAAACCACTCAGTCCTACTATATAATCCATTATGGTCCAAAAATCTAGAGCTCTTGATGACAGAGCTGATATTTTAAAGTGTTCAGTATTGTAGTACGTTGTGTCTGAGAGTTCAAGACTGGACTACTGCAACTCACTGCTGACAGGTCTTCCTGTGAACGCAATTCGTCCTCTGCAAATGATCCAAAATGCAGCCTAGGTTCTCCACACCACCCCGCTGCTTTGCTCCTCCACTGGCTCCTGTAGCTGAACACTGATGATTGTCTACAAAGCCAAAAATGGACCAGCTCCCTCTCACCTCAAAGCCGTCATCACTCCTCACACTGCACCTCACACCCTCAGAGCTACAGCACTGCTCCACTGGTCCCACCATCTCTCAGGGTAAGAGGTAAGAGGTTTATTCTGTTCTGGCACCAAGGTGGTGGAATGAACTTCTAGGGGTCCAGACAGCTGAGCCACTGGTTATTTACAAACGGCGGATGAAGACCTACTTATTCATGAAACACTTCAACTAGCACTTCTTTCCCTGTTTGTTGTATGTGTGTATTTATATAAAAACAAAACAAACAAACAAAAAACTTTGAACAGTGTTTTAGTCTCATGGTATCTTAAGTATGTAACCTAGTGACCCAGAGTTAATGTATCCAATGATAGAGACTTGAGCACTTCTGTAGGTCGCTCTGGATAAGAGAGTGTCACATGATGTAAATGTAAATGTTACACAATAACTGCTTTATTACACAGGAATGATGTTCTTGAGGTTCTAGTCTATCTAATAATAACTCTAATCTCAGTGTTAAAGTCACGTTTCAACCCTGATGCACTTCTTGTCTTCCTCCCTGTTAGCGCATCTTCCTCCCAGTAACGCAGCATATTCCAGGAAGTAACAGAGGAGCGTGATTGGTCGTTTTTAGGCTTCGTGTGTGTGTCATCGTCCTGCGTCACACATTTGTTATTTTTACACCTGTGATACATGTGACAGCTTCAACACACACACACACACACACACACACACACACACACACACACACACACACACACACACACACACAGGAGACTGGGACCTGAGAGCCACAGTGGTGAAGTACTCACAAGGAAATTTCAAAGTGATTCATTGATGCAGAGGGAGCAAAAGTTTATACACCTCTGTATACATCACTGTCATTAATATGTTAATGTGTTCACACTGTGCTTTTATCAATAATAATAATAACAACAATATACAAATAGTTAAATAGTTAACCAGACTTATTAATAGTAATTAATAAGTTCTTCATTATTATTTCTTTCTTCTTCTTCTTCTTCTTCTTCTTCTTCTTCTCCTTCTTCTTCTTCTTCTCCTTCTTCTTCTTCTTCTTCTTCTTCTTCTTCTTATTATTATTAGGGTGAGTCTGTGCTCATGATAGTCTCAGGTTCCTGTTCCTGGCTGCAGGAGAGGAACCTGCTGTGTTGATGCTGAGATGTTGTATGAGTTAAACATTAACTGAAGCTCTTGACCTGAATCCAGATAAAATGATATAAATGTTCATTCAGTTATAAAGTGGACAGCAAGGATGTATCTGTATAAAGGCAGGGTGTTGGAAGGGCTGAACAATAATGAGTGTCTGCAGGACACTGAAACATGATGGAGGTTCCTTGCAGGTTTGGGATTCATTTCTGCAGATGGAGTTGGAGATATCTGTATTAATGATGTCGTCAATACTGAGAAATACAGACAGATAATTACCCATCATGCAACACCATCAGGGTGGTGTCGATTGGCCCCAAATTAATTCTGGAGCAGGACAACAACCACAAACATGCAGCCAATGTCATCAAAAGAGATTTTCATTGTGGAGAAGAACCAGGAGTCTTGGAGGTGATGGTTTGTCCACACAGAGCTGTGATCTCAACATCATCCAGTCTGTCTGAGATACTGAAGGATCTGAGGAAGCTTACATCAAGATCTGTAGTAAATTTAACAACCTGACGAGTTCCTTTAAAGACTGTGTGCAAGTGACCATAGAAGACCTGATGGTGTTTTTCACAACTAATACTGATGACTTCTCTTCTGTTCATTTACTTTCCATTTTGTTAATTGACTAAAAAAAACTATTAACATTTTTATTTTCTAAAGCCTTTAAACTTTATAGCATTTTTCACTCCTGCCTTATACCTTTACTGTGTGTGTGTGTGTGTGTGTGTGTGTGTTTGCACATATACAGTATACATATGACATAAAGTAGAATGCAAGGAAGAGACGTCAGCAGATTAGAGTGTGTGTGTGTGTGTGTGTGAGACACTTCCTCAGTCTGACTGGAAGGCGTCTCTAGAATCTCACCGCGTCCCCATGATCCTCACACACACACACACAGAGGCACACACACAGTCGGGATGAAGACTCCACACACACATTGTCTGTGCGTCCTCGTCTTCCTCGTCCTGAACACTGCTCCAGGTAAGTACACACACTTCTTTAAAGTAAAAACTGTTTCAGTGTCTGAAATTATAGCCGTTTGTGTGGTGTGGAGCTGCGAGAGAGAGAGACGATAATCCGTTAATCACACACAGAGAAATCTGTCACTGTGTGGAATTAACGCCTACAGCGGGTCCGTGTGTGTGTGCGTGTGTGTGTGTGTCCTGATGGAGTTAAATAAAATGATAGATATATCTTTTCTATTTTAATTAACTCGTCACTAGTGTAGAATATGAGACTGAATTAATTCCACACTGTGGATCGTTAAGATGAACGTGGCAGCTGTAACAGAAATAATTCGACAGCACTGAAACAATTCAAAACTCTATTAACAATTCTACAGTTTTAGGTGTTAATTCAACACAGTATTTTTAATTAACTCTAATGTGATATTGGGTAACAGTTCATTCAGTTCTCAAAGAAAATGTCATGCTGTGAATAAATAAATAGTCAAATGTGTAGTTTCATTACTGTGTGCATAATTCTATAATTCTATAATTCTATACTCTGAGGTGTTAATCCTGTGCTTTATGTATTAATATTTTCATTTCAGCTGGTAATTTAATGCTTTCTATATAAATAGTTTATAAAACACTGTAAGGTTAATTGTACATGTGTACCAGTGTGTATGCAAATGAGTGTGTGTGAGTGTGTGTGTGTATGTGTGTGTGAGTGTCTGTGTGTATGTGTGTGTGTGAGTGTCTGTGTGTGTATGCGAGTGTGTGTGTGTGTATGTGTGTGTGTGTATGCGAGTGTGTGTGTGCGTGTGTGTGAGTGTGTCTGTGTGTGTATGCAAGTGTGTATGTGTTTGTATATGTGTTTGTATGTGTGTGTGTGTATGTGTGTATGTGTTTGCGTGTGAGTGTGTGTGTATGTGTGCGTGTGAGTGTGTGTGTGTGTATGCGAGTGTGTGTATGCGAGTGTGTGTGAGTGTGTGTGTGTGTGTGTGTGCACTTTGTATTAACATATTCTTCGTTTTTTCTTCTTCACCCTCCTGCTCCTTTCGTCTGCTCGCCTCCTGAAGCACGTGAGTCACAGTCTGTCTCTCAGTTTTGTCTTTTTTTGATTCTTTTATTTGCAAAACACACAGAGATTAAAACACAGACAAAACATATTGTTAACTAATACACCTGATATTCATAAATTATGAAATCTATAATGAGTGTTCTATTAAATGTTCAAGATCACCTCAAACTCTAAAACTCTAAAACTCTAAGGCTCCACATCACAGGATCTTAAGGGACATTTTTATGAAATTGATGGAGAGTTTTCTTCTGCTGATGTACATAAAAAAAAGACAGCTAGTGTGATATGAGCAATAAGTTATCATAACAACCTCCTAGCAGGTTTTGGCTAACTCACTAGCCTAGCGCAGTATCTGGCTAACTCACTAGCCTAGCACAGTATCTGGCTAACTCACTAGCCTAGTGCAGTATCTGGCTAACTCACTAGCCTAGCGCAGTATCTGGCTAACTCAGTAGCCTAGCGCTCTATAGATGAGAGCAACTTAATATCTGGTCGATAAAGTAAAAAACACTTCAAATCCATCACTTTGTGTAAAAAGATTTCTTTTTTAAAACGTTTCTAATCTTTACTTTGAGCGAAATAACAAATGGCAGTGAATTTTAAAAGCAGATGTTTTCCAGTGGATTATGTGAACACCTGAATGTGATAGTTGTGAATGAACCTGTGGGAACACACAGGGACTGAGCTGTAGATGTTTTGAGTTCAGATGAAATCTAAACAAGACTGAGATAAAAAAAAGTAAAGTTCTGGTTTGGAAGGAGCGACACACTGCGTAGTGTTTACTGAAGTGTACATACAGGTACAGACAAGCAGTTTGTTAGAAGATGAGAATTTCAAAGAGAATGGAAACCTGCTCAGGGACCTGAAGGTTCTCCAGGTTCTCCAGGTCAGTGAAGAGGCCATAGAAGGATCCAATGGTTTGAGAAAGAAGATTTTTTTTTCTTTTATTATCAAAACAAATCAAATCTATAACTCCTTGGAAAAGGTCTAGTTTTTGAGAGGTGAACTTACAGAAGGATTTATTCTCAAGCACAAATCCACAAACAAATACCTGAGTGGACCTCAGAAACCTCACTGTGGTGATGGTCCTTCTGCTGAGTTTTCTGTAGTAGCCTGAAAACCATGGACAGACCGACAGACAAACAGGCAGGCAGACAGATAGACAAACTGATGGACAGGAAGACACACAGGAAGAAAGACACAGACAGACAGACAGACAGACAGACAAAAAAGCAGGCATTCAGACAAACAGACAGGCAGACAGAGTGACAGGCAGATAGACAGACAAACTGATGGACAGACAGACAGACAGATAGACAGACAAACTGATGGACAGACAGGCAGGCAGGCACATAGATGGAGAGGCAGACACATAGGAAGAAAGACACAGACAGAGAGACAGATAGGCAGACTTTGGTTCTTGCAGTGTAAAGATGACTGATATCTCTGGAGGAATCTGATGTGGGAGGTTTTCTGGGAATCTCTCAGGTTCTGGATCAGTTTATTCTGTTCCTCAGGTGAGGTTTATCACTGACTGCTTTATGAAGCCTCACACTGTGCTGATGTTCTGTTGGAGTTTCACTGTTACACTGGAGTGCTGTGTGTCGGTGATGGAGCCAAGTCCTCAAGTGTTTAACAAACATCGTAATTTTTTATCTGTTTGTAAATACATTTCACTTTTAATGCAATAATTTAGTGATCACTTGCGTTACGGAACCTCAGCGGCTCTCTTTTATCTCTCTTCAGAAATAAAACAAACTTTTGTCCTGAAGATTTTTAGTAACTGTTACCAATAACATTGGAGACTCCTTCACTAAATGTGAAATAAACATCTCCTCACACACGAGTAAATACACGTCCCTGTGATCGAGCCGTTGCTATAGAAACGATCAGAGTTTCTGTTATAGAGAATTAATCAACACCTTAAATTCAACACCAGTCAGAATCCTGAGCTCAACAGTGCTGTGGTGTAAAGGTCAGATAACGGAGTTGATATTCACTTAGTAAAGTCTTTTGTCGGCCAGAAGGCATCATGATGAACTCCTGGTGTTCTCTGTGCTGCTGAAACACTTTTAAACTCATCACTATCGTGAATATGAATGATTAATACCCTGAGTAAAGTGGAACAGTTTGTATGGTTGTGTTTCTCTCAGTCTCATGCTGTGTATAAAGTGTATATACATATACATATATATATAAATATATACATCCTTATTTTTTCAGGTCTTTCAGACTTTGCACCGTATTTCCATGAAAATGGGAACATGGCACTGTTTAGCATCTCTGAAGACACTCCAGTCGGTGAGGGACTCACGAATGCATCATACACACTCATGGATCATACACACTCATGGATACACACTCTGTATGACAGGGTTAATCATCCACTCTAAGATTAGCCAGATGCTATTGTGCTATTGGTGTCAGTCATGTATGTGGGTTATCATGAGGCAGATCCCTCGCTAATCCACGTAAAGCCAATTTCTCATGTCTCATTTTCACATCTCAGATATAACATGGCAGTTTTATCTTCAGAAACCTTCAACATTTCAACAGCTCTCTGTTGCTGGAAGACTTGCTTTCCCAAACAGATATTATTATATTTGTAATCTGTAAGATGAGAGATTTAAAGTGTTAAATCAAGAAGTGAAATTTTAATTAGCGTAATTTAGCCAACATTATAGATGTAGCGAATTTAGTCACAAAACCTAAACGATTTCTATCAATGAAACCTTTTTTTCACCATTTTCACTACTACACTCCACGTTTTTTGATATGCACATTAGCATTGTTGTAAAAGCTTTCTTCTTCTATGAAGTGTGAGCTAAGTTTAAGTCCTAATTAAAGATTAAAGATCTGATCGCACCAGTACTAGAACTCCAGGGTTAAATGATCTGAAAGCTCATGTACATTTTTCACCTCAGGTTCAGATCAGAGTTTAATGTGAGAAAATCAAGTGGCTTTCACACTGAGCTCTAATCACCATGGTCCATTTCACAAGAGCAGGAGAAGGCAGTGTGTGTTCGCTCTCTGTACCTCACTGCAGTCTCCAACTGACGAACTGATAAAGTGCAGATGGAAAGCAAGGTGTTGATTAGTTTATTCAACACCAAAGTGTGGATGTGTGTGTCTGTATCGAGTCTAAGAGTGTTGTTTTCTGTGGGTGGTTGTGTGTGTATGTGTGTGTATGCACTTTAGGGTCTCAGGTGTTCACTCTGAATGGGACCGACCCAGAGGGAGACGAGGTCAGGTACGATATCAGCTTTGAAAACGGCTCTAAAGAGTATTTCCAGGTCGAGCCCAAGTCAGGACAGGTCACTGTGATCCAGGAACTGGACCGAGAGGTGAGAGGTGTAACATGATACTACACACTAAATACTCTAACATGACACTACACACTAAACACTCTAACATAACACTACACTCTAAATACTCTAACATGACACTACACACTAAACACTCTAACATGATACTACACTCTAAACACTCTAACATGATACTACACTCTAAACACTCTAACATGATACTACACACTAAATACTCTAACATGATACTACACTCTAAACACTCTAACATGATACTACACACTAAATACTCTAATGTTACTACACTTTAAATACTCTAACATGACACTACACACTAAATACTCTAACATGATACTACACACTAAATACTCTAACATGATACTACACTCTAAATACTCTAACATGATACAACACACTAAACACTCTAACATGACACTACACTCTAAATACTCTAACATGATACTACACACTAAATACTCTAAAACGATACAACACACTAAACACTCTAACATGACACTACACTCTAAATACTCTAACATGATACTACACGCTAAACACTCTAACGTGATACTACACTCTAAATACTCTAACATGATACTACACACTAAATACTCTAACATGATACTACACTCTAAACACTCTAACATGATACTACACACTAAATACTCTAATGTTACTACACTCTAAATACTCTAACATGATACTACACTCTAAATACTCTAACATGATACTACACTCTAAACACTCTAACATGATACTACACACTAAATACTCTAATATTACTACACTTTAAATACTCTAACATGATACTACACACTAAATACTCTAACATGATACTACACTCTAAACACTCTAACATGATACTACACACTAAATACTCTAATGTTACTACACTCTAAATACTCTAACATGATACTACACTCTAAACACTCTAACATGATATTACACACTAAATACTCTAACATGATACTACACTCTAAATACTCTAACATGATACTACACACTAAATACTCTAAAACGATACAACACACTAAACACTCTAACATGACACTACACTCTAAATACTCTACCATGATACTACACTCTAAACACTCTAACGTGATACTACACACTAAATACTCTAGAACGATACAACACACTAAACACTCTAACATGATACTACACTCTAAATACTCTAACATGATACTACACTCTAAATACTCTAACATGATACTACACTCTAAACACTCTAACATGATACTACACTCTAAATACTCTAATGTTACTACACTCTAAATACTCTAACATGACACTACACTCTAAACACTCTAACATGATACTACACACTAAATACTCTAACATGACACTACACACTAAATACTCTAACGTGATACTACACTCTAAACACTCTAACATGACACTACACACTAAATACTCTAACGTGATACTACACTCTAAACACTCTAACGTGATACTACACTCTAAACACTCTAACATGATACTACACACTAAATACTCTAACATGACACTACACACTAAATACTCTAACGTGATACTACACTCTAAACACTCTAACATGACACTACACACTAAATACTCTAACGTGATACTACACTCTAAATACTCTAACATGATACTACACTCTAAATACTCTAACGTGATACTACACTCTAAACACTCTAACATGATACTACACACTAAATACTCTAACGTGATACTACACTCTAAATACTCTAACGTGATACTACACTCTAAACACTCTAACGTGATACTACACACTAAATACTCTAACATGATACTACACACTAAATACTCTAACATGATACTACACTCTAAACACTCTAACATGATACTACACACTAAATACTCTAACATGATACTACACTCTAAATACTCTAACATGATACTACACTCTAAACACTCTAACATGATACTACACACTAAATACTCTAACATGATACTACACTCTAAACACTCTAACATGATACTACACACTAAATACTCTAACGTGATACTACACACTAAACACTCTAACATGATACTACACACTAAATACTCTAATGTTACTACACTTTAAATACTCTAACATGACACTACACACTAAATACTCTAACATGATACTACACTCTAAACACTCTAACGTGATACTACACTCTAAATACTCTAACATGATACAACACACTAAACACTCTAACATGACACTACACTCTAAATACTCTAACATGATACTACACACTAAATACTCTAAAACGATACAACACACTAAACACTCTAACATGACACTACACTCTAAATACTCTAACATGATACTACACACTAAATACTCTAATGTTACTACACTCTAAATACTCTAACATGATACTACACTCTAAACACTCTAACGTGATACTACACACTAAATACTCTAATGTTACTACACTCTAAATACTCTAACATGATACTACACACTAAATACTCTAACATGATACTACTCTAAACACTCTAAAACGATACAACACACTAAACACTCTAACACGATACTACACACTAAATACTCTAACATGATGCTACACTCTAAATACTCTAACATGATACTACACACTAAATACTCTAACGTGATACTACACACTAAATACTCTAAAACGATACAACACACTAAACACTCTAACGTGATACTACACACTAAATACTCTAATGTTACTACACTCTAAATACTCTAACATACTACACTCTAAATACTCTAACATGATACTACACACTAAATACTCTAACATGATACTACTCTAAACACTCTAAAACGATACAACACACTAAACACTCTAACACGATACTACACACTAAATACTCTAACATGATGCTACACTCTAAATACTCTAACATGACACTACACTCTAAATACTCTAACATGATACTACACTCTAAACACTCTAACATGATACTACACACTAAATACTCTAACGTGATACTACACACTAAATACTCTAAAACGATACAACACACTAAACACTCTAACATGACACTACACTCTAAATACTCTAACATGATACTACACTCTAAACACTCTAACGTGATACTACACACTAAACACTCTAACATGACACTACACTCTAAATACTCTAACATGACACTACACTCTAAACACTCTAACGTGATACTACACACTAAATACTCTAATGTTACTACACTCTAAATACTCTAACATGATACTACTCTAAACACTCTAACATGATATTACACACTAAACACTCTAACATGACACTACACTCTAAATACTCTAACATGATACTACACTCTAAACACTCTAACGTGATACTACACACTAAACACTCTAACATGATACTACACTCTAAACACTCTAACATGATATTACACACTAAATACTCTAACATGATACTACACTCTAAATACTCTAACATGATACTACACACTAAATACTCTAACATGATACTACTCTAAACACTCTAAAACGATACAACACACTAAACACTCTAACACGATACTACACTCTAAATACTCTAACATGATACTACACTCTAAATACTCTAACGTGATACTACACACTAAATACTCTAACATGATACTACACTCTAAATACACTAACATGACGCTACACACTAAATACTCTAACGTGATACTACACTCTAAATAATCTAATGTGATACTACACTCTAAACACTCTAACGTGATACTACACTCTAAATACTCTAACATGATACTACACTCTAAATACTCTAACATGATACTACACTCTAAATACTCTAGAACGATACAACACACTAAACACTCTAACATGACACTACACTCTAAATACTCTAACATGATACTACACTCTAAATACTCTAACATGATACTACACTCTAAATACTCTAGAACGATACAACACACTAAACACTCTAACATGATACTACACTCTAAATACTCTAACATGATACTACACTCTAAATACTCTAACATGATACTACACTCTAAACACTCTAACATGATACTACACTCTAAATACTCTAATGTTACTACACTCTAAATACTCTAACATGACACTACACTCTAAACACTCTAACATGATACTACACACTAAATACTCTAACATGACACTACACACTAAATACTCTAACGTGATACTACACTCTAAACACTCTAACATGACACTACACACTAAATACTCTAACGTGATACTACACTCTAAACACTCTAACGTGATACTACACTCTAAACACTCTAACATGATACTACACACTAAATACTCTAACATGACACTACACACTAAATACTCTAACGTGATACTACACTCTAAACACTCTAACATGACACTACACACTAAATACTCTAACGTGATACTACACTCTAAATACTCTAACATGATACTACACTCTAAATACTCTAACGTGATACTACACTCTAAACACTCTAACATGATACTACACACTAAATACTCTAACGTGATACTACACTCTAAATACTCTAACGTGATACTACACTCTAAACACTCTAACGTGATACTACACACTAAATACTCTAACATGATACTACACACTAAATACTCTAACATGATACTACACTCTAAATACTCTAACATGATACTACACTCTAAACACTCTAACATGATACTACACACTAAATACTCTAACATGATACTACACTCTAAATACTCTAACGTGATACTACACTCTAAACACTCTAACGTGATACTACACACTAAATACTCTAACATGATACTACACACTAAATACTCTAACATGATACTACACTCTAACATGATACTACACACTAAATACTCTAACATGATACTACACTCTAAATACTCTAACATGATACTACACTCTAAACACTCTAACGTGATACTACACACTAAATACTCTAATGTTACTACACTCTGAATACTCTAACATGATACTACACTCTAAACACTCTAGCGTGATACTACACACTAAATACTCTAATGTTACTACACTCTAAATACTCTAACATGATACTACATACAAATACTCCAAGACAACACTATACTCCAACATCTGCTATACTGCAGTGTGTAAAGTGTTTAAGATGTTTTTGTGTATTTTATTTCCAGGTTGAAAATGAAATTGTGGTGTTGGTCAGTATCACTGATGGCAGGAATAAGGTAACACTGCTAAAAAGATGTAGCATTTCTCATTTTATGACAAATATTGAGGTTTTATTTATTTATTTATTTATTTAAGGATTTAGCATTTTTACATTAAATAATTTAATGTTTTTAAGTAGCATTTTATGGCACTTAAAATGAAACCTCAGAAGGCTTTGTGAGGCCTTTTTAAAGTGTAAAACGTTTATAGTGGGTCCCTATTAGTTGTGAAGTCAGTGTCGTGTCTAATCCTTTATAAGATGATGATGACTGCTCATGCTAGTGTTAACTTTAACTAGCTGACAGCATGAAGACATTAATGTTAATTGTTATTAATATTAAACTGGGCTTTA
Source organism: Tachysurus vachellii (assembly GCF_030014155.1). Classification (NCBI taxonomy): domain Eukaryota; kingdom Metazoa; phylum Chordata; class Actinopteri; order Siluriformes; family Bagridae; genus Tachysurus; species Tachysurus vachellii. The sequence goes on from NC_083461.1 coordinate 2,277,776, forward strand.
GTATACATTGTGAGTATTAGTGTATTATTCTAATGAGTGTGTAATAAAGCTCACTGTAGGGCTGATGTTTGGGTTTTATTTCCTCAGGTGGTAGAAAAAGTGCGTGTGTTCGTCTCAGATGCTAACGATGAAAGGCCTGAGTTTCTTGGGCTGCCCTACATTGTCAACGTCCCTGAGGTCAGAAACACTCTAAAGTGGCTTCATGCTTTACTGATACACTTTTCACTGATACGCTGATTTTTCTCTGAATTCTTATTTTAAATACGATGCAGCTAAAGGGACGGAGCTAGTGATAAGTAACTAGCTGTAATTACGGCTGCATTTGGAAAGGAAATTGTAGCTTAAAGTTGATATTTTGCTATTTTAGGTCAACATAAAACAGGCTTAAAGAATTATTATTAGAAAGATTATTATTATTATTATGATTAAAAGAGTTATTACACTGATAATGTGACTGAGGTTATGTTGATAACGTGATATATGTTGTGGTGAAGGACACGGAGGCGGGACGCAGCATTTTTAAAGTTCGAGCTGTGGATAAAGACCTTGGCTCTGGAGGAAGTGTGACATATTTCCTGCAGGTGAGATTATAAACCATGATAATCCTCATAATTTGTCAAAATGATCATTAAATAATAAATGGCCACATTACAGCTTTGTTATTTTGTTGATTTAAATCCATGTTTGACAGAATGATAAAGAACAGGATGGAACTCTGCTTACTGTCTCAGTCGTTTCTCTGTGATGTGAAATTAAAAATCAGTCAGATTATAATCTGTAATAACTCACAGACTGAAGACCATCAGGAAATGTGCTGCTGCTTTACTGTATTACATTTCAATCACACACTCACACACACACTCACACACACTCAAACATACACACACTCACTCAAACACACATACTCAAACATACACACCCACTCACTCTTATACACACTCACTCAAACAACACACACTCACACACACTCACACACACACACACACACACGCACACACACACTTGCATACACATACATTAGTTGTGTATTTGTTGAAAGTGCTGATTATTAATAACTGATGTATTTTTGTGGATTGTTTGTTTTGTGTCATTTTCTGTAGCTGAATTTGTGTTTGTTTTTTATGAACAGGTTAAATATATATAATTAAATGTGAACTGTTTTTTCAGACGTCTCCCAAAACTAAGTTCACCATCGATGGTCACAGTGGCGTCCTGCGTATCAAAGCGGGTGAATCTCTCGACTACGAGACGTCCAGCACACACTTCATCACTGTGGTCGCCAAGGTGACGTTCACACAAAATTCACCAGATCACATAATTCTAATTAAAATTATAAGCTCTGAAAGTCATTTGGGGACTTCAGCAGAAAGGAATTAGTGTTAAGTCTGTAATGAACTCAGAAATGACTCTGGCCTCAGTTCCTCAGGAGCTCAATTCCACTCGACAATAAACTGTTGTATAAAGGAAATTATTTACATTAACATTATTGACATTAACATTATTTACACTGACATTATTTACATTGACTTTATTTACATTATTTACACTGACATTATTTACATTGACATTATTTACATTATTTTGATTGACATTATTTACATTATTTACATTGACATTATTTACATTGACTTTATTTACATTGACTTTATTTACATTATTTACACTGACATTATTTACATTGACATTATTTACATTATTTTGATTGACATTATTTACATTATTTACATTGACATTATTTACATTAACATTATTTACATTATTTACATTGACATTATTTACATGACAGTATTTACATTATTTACATTATTTACACTGACTTTATTTACATTTACTTTATTTACATTGACATTATTTACACTGACATTATTTACATTATTCACATTATTTATACTGACATTATTTACACTGACATTATTTACATTATTTACATTATTTACATTGACATTATTTACATTATTTACATTATTTACATTGACATTATTTACATTATTTACATTGACATTATTTCCTGTCCAGTTTCACCCAAATGAGGATGAGGTTCACTTCTCAGTCTGGTTCCTCTCAAGTTTTCTTCCTCATATCATCTCAGGGAGATTTTCCTCATCATCGTCACCTCAGGGTGGATCATTAGGGATAAATGTTAGCAATAAATAGTAACTTTAATTTTAAACTTTATTTTTATTCTGTTTCTGTAAAGCTGCATTGAGACAGTGTGTGTTGTTTAAAGATCTGTACAAATAAATTGAATTGTTATGGTAGCAGCTCAGGAGATGTTTATGGTAATGTCTGGAAGGAGTCTCCAGTGTCAGCGCTTTATACTTTACCTTCAGGACACACAAGTTTACACAGGATCTGTCTGTTTTTTTGTGTTATTAATGTATTAATAACACAAGAGAATAAAGAGAAGCTGGTGAAGGAATGAGTGTTTATAGCTGCTATAACGTAAGTGACAACAGGAACTCGTTTCACTAAGGTTTAAGGTAATAAATAGACAAAATGTTTGACGTGTTCTGTAATTTAAATAAATGCCAATAGTTGTTATGTTACAACCTTCAGCTGGAGTGTGGTTGTTGTGATGTGTTCAGGATGGTGGGGGTAAATATAACGGGAGACACCAGGTGATGACATCATCAGCCACCATCACCATTAACGTCCTCGATGCCCAGGACTCGCCTCCCAGTTTTGTGGGAACGCCGTATTTTGGATACGTTTATGAAGTATCAGAGCCTGTAAGTACAATAAACTGATATTATTATTATTATTTTTATTATTATTATTATTATTATTATTATTATTATTATTATTATTATTATTATTTTTATTATTATTAAAAGGCAGCAGCACAGGGAGGTTGATGCTAACACTATAAGGTCTTATTTTCTATTTTATAAATATATTTTATTTCTATTACACAATAAACAGATGTACAGCAGCTGAACTGTACTGATGATGCTCTATAGCTTCTGTGTGCATTTTATTTATATAATTTTGTTATCTGAATGTATAAAAGCTCGATCTAACCTGGAGCTGATTTAATAAAACGCTGTGATTTATCTCAGGTTGAGAGACGCTCTGACGGAACCTGACTGTAATTAGCAGTACATTTTTATCACCTGTATCACGTCTCATTTGTGCAGTACATAAATCATCAATCCTATAGGCTGTGCATAACATTTTCACCTTCAGAGTTTTAGATATTACTCTTAATAATGAAATAAAATCATTTTTAATAATGTGTAAAAATGGGGGGACACGGTGGCTTAGTGGTTAGCACGTTCACCTCACACCTCCAGGGTTGGGGTTTGATTCCCGCCTCCACCTTGTGTGTGTGGAGTTTGCATGTTCTCCCCGTGCCTCGGGGGTTTCCTACGGGTACTCCGGTTTCCTCTCCCGGTCCAAAGACATGCATGGTAGGTTGATTGGCATCTCTGGAAAATTGTCCGTAGTGTGTGATTGCGTGAGTGAATGAGAGTGTGTGTGTGCCCTGTGATGGGTTGGCACTCCGTCCAGGGTGTATCCTGCCTTGATGCCCGATGACGCCTGAGATAGGCACAGGCTCCCCGTGACCTGAGGTAGTTCGGATAAGCGGTAGAAGATGAATGAATGAATGAATGTGTAAAATAATCTATCACATCATGATGTCACCCTGGGTGAAGCTGCTTAAACTGCACCATGTGGAGCAGCTGTGAGCTCGTCAAGTTCAACTTCTGCCTCAGCAGCATCCAAAAATGAGTCAGGGTCCGAGTCTCTGAGCCACAATGCGCCGTTGATCAGACTCTAATCTAGCCGAGGGACTGATCGCTCTTTCACATAGCACTGAGTTATAAAACAATGGATGAAGTCACTGATCAGTGGACTGAAGAAGTCGCTTCATCCTGTGCGTCTGTTTTCACCTCCGACTCTCCGACGTCTCCATGTGCTGGAATCTACAGTAAAACCACACGATGGGGTCAGATTGGACTAAAGTGTTCAGTAATAACAGTATAATAATGGAGTTGTTCATGTAACTGTGCAGAAAACATTACTGCAGTCTGGAACATGACCTTAAAGTCTGTTTGATTATATTCTTCTTATTTTTTTTTATTTATTTCTATTCATTCTTCTATCTTCACACACAGTCTGAAGAGCAGGTCAGCTTTTATATCACTGCAGGTTTAGAATGTTTATAACTGTGAGACAAATGAAATCTGTAGATCTTTAAATCTTCTCAGTTCTTTTCACTTCCTGTGTTCAGGGTTCAGAGATTTTCACCGTGACGGCGAGAGACGGAGATCAGATCAACCCTCGTCCTATCATCTACTCTCTCGTAAACGGTAAGCAGCAGAATCCTAATTAACTCCTCGTTATATATAATCAGATTTTAATCAGAGATGAGCCTCATTATAATTCCTGTGCACACTGAATAAATAAAAACAGCAAACGATCGAGCGAATAAATACATCAAGACATTAAATATTTAATTCTTTATTTAATAAATCACCTAATTCATTCATTATTGATGCATAATTAAACAAATTAAAAAACTAATTTACATATAATTAATTTATTAGTTAATTAATGTGTTATTCTTTTATTTATTTATTTATTTATTTATTTATTTATTCATGTATTTATTTTTACAATTTACAATTATTAATTACAGTAAATTAATTTAATAATAATAATAATAATAATAATAATAATAATAATATTGTAAGAAAAAGATCCGTCTCATCAAACCCGTATAAATCCTTTGCATTTTGTTGATGTTTTTGCTACGACCCCAACAGGAAGCGATGGCTCCTTCAGCATCAACAGCTCCAGCGGTTCCATCATTCTGATGTCATTCCCCGTCCAGCTGAAAAACGAGTTATATGAGCTGAAAGTGAAGGTACAGACTATTCTGAATGTGTTTGACACAAATGCAGATCAGCTGTGAAGCAATAATAAAATGTGCGATGTTTTTTATCACGAGGCCTCGGAGGTGGGGCCCCAGAACGAGCTGCTGGACTGGGCCGTGACGCTGGTGACTGTCCGTGTGGTGGATCTGAACAACCATCCGCCCACGTTCTACGGCGAGAGCGGAAAGCAGGACAGATTTGAGCTGACTATGTATGAACATCCTCCTGAGGGAGAAATCCTGAAAGGGCTAAAGATCACCGTCAACGATTCTGACCAGGTAACATACAGATGCTTTAATCTTCCTCATCAGCGTGAGTTTAGTTACACACAGCAGGTGAAACGTTACACACAAACACCAAGATCTAGACTTCGTTATTTTTTAAATTAGTAACTTTTTAAGACACATTAATGACCTTCATTAGTTTTATCAAAGTGGTAACATAAATGACTTAACTTTAACATAACATAACTTTACAGTTTTTTAAAGATTTGTTAAGGAAAACCTCAGAGCAAGTGGAAAGGGTTTTTTAGAGCAAACATTTTATTATTTTGATTTTATATCTAGTAAAAAAACTTACAGTTTTGGCTGTAAAGGATTCTTATGTTCGTGGAATGACAAAATCAGCAGTCCTCAACATTCTGTAGAAGTCCCAGGAGAAAAGGGTCCATGCACTAGATTCTCAAACGAGTAACTATATTAACTATGTAAATTAATTAAAAACAACTATTTATTATATAAAGTAAATAAAACACTTTTGTTTTTGTTTTTTATGAATATTTTAAGATCTAAATAAATAAGACCATTTAATGGTAATAAAATTAAAATAAAACATTTACTCTGAGCCCAAAACCCTGCAGCTGCTCTGAGGTGTTCCTCAAGGCTCAGTACTCGGCTTTAATTTGTCATTAACGTCACGTAGATTTGATCTTTATTTACCAGCCAGAGTGATGTATAAAGATTTTTCTGCTGATCTTCTGCAGTTCTGTCAGTTATTCATGAAACTCTATAAACATTCAGATGCTTCATGTTCTCACATCTGCTCAGTAAACGTCATCAAGTCTATCAGATTATATTGATATTGATGTATCGTGGACGTACGGAGGTGTGCATGCTGTTTATAACTCAGTAGAAAACACAGCTTACTGTCTGAATCTTCAGGAAGTGGCAGAAATATGTAATTATCACAAAATGTTAGTGCTGAAGACGGTGATAAAATTCACACAACAGCTGCAGGGAAGCGGAGCTCAGTGATCACTTGGGTGTTTAATATTAATGCCAGGTGTTATATTCTGAGTGCAGACTCAAATACTGTACAGGTACATCACTGTATATCACCCTACATCACTGTATATCACTCTACATCACTGTATATCACTCTACATCACTGTATATCACTCTACATCACTATAAATCACTCTATATCACTCTACATCACTGTCTATCACTCTACATCACTATAAATCACTCTACATCACTCTATATCACTGTATATCACTCTACATCACTGTATATCATTCTACATCACTCCATATCACTCTACATCACTGTATATCACTCTACATCACTGTACTGTATATCACTCTACATCACTATAAATCACTCTACATCACTGTATATCACTGTACTGTATATCACTCTACATCACCGTATATCACTCTACATCACTATAAATCACTCTACATCACTCTATATCACTGTACTGTATATCACTCTACATCACTGTATATCACTCTACATCACTGTATATCACTCTACATCACTATAAATCACTCTACATCACTGTATATCACTCTACATCACTCTATATCACTCTACATCACTGTATATCACTCTACATCACTGTATATCACTCTACATCACTATAAATCACGCTACATCACTGTATATCACTCTACATCACTGTATACCACTCTACATCACTGTATATCACTCTACATCACTGTATATCACTCTACATCACTATAAATCACTCTACATCACTGTATATCACTCTACATCACTATATATCACTCTACATCACTGTATATCACTCTACATCACTGTATATCACTCTACATCACTATAAATCACGCTACATCACTGTATATCACTCTACATCACTGTATATCACTCTACATCACTATAAATTATGCTACATCACTGTATATCACTCTACATCACTCTCTATCACTCTACATTACTGTTCATCAATCTACTTCACTCTACGTCACTCTCTATCACTCTACATTACTGTGTCACTCTGTATCACTCTACATCACTGTATATCACTCTACATCGCTCTATATCACTCTACATCACTGTATATCACTCTACATCACTATCACTCTACATTATTATATGTCACTCTACATCACTCTGCATCACTGTACATCATTCTACATAACTTTATATAACTCTGCATCACTCTACATCACACTATATCAATCTACATCACTGCATATCACTGTATATCACTCTATATTATTCTACTCTCTCTATATCTTTGTGTTTCTGAACACTTCTTCATGCTTCAACCATGTTAAGTGTCCACAGTGTAGATCTCAGATTTTAGAGGAATCTTTGATATCTTTTTATGACAGTCTGATCTCACTTTACACCAACAGGAGAAAGTAAAAAAAAAAAACTCAATCACACAGTGTTCTTTTTATTGTGAAAACTTTTATGTTTTTTAGGTTAACAGTTAAATAATCACAGCTGAACTAAACAGACTTCATACAGAAATCAGCTTGAGTGCTTACATCATTTTTTCTAGAAACTTAGAAAAAACCTTTCTGTGATAGTCTTGTGTTAGCGATGAGCTAGCCAGCTAATGATGCTGAAAGATGTAGATGTTCCTCTGAACAGTAGTGCAGCATCAGTGCTGTAGATTTACTAAGTAAACACGTCTAAAGTTTGTATATTTCTATATAAACACATTGTGTATTGTAGTGTAACCCATTTAAAGCAAAGCAGCACTGCTGTGTTTCTGCTGCCACTGAGAGCGGCCATGTTGGTTTACGTCACTTGCTGAGCTCGGGGTTGAGGAGACCACAATCCTGTGATCCTGACGAGGAGATGAGGATGTTTTCTTTATCTTAGTGTCCAGGAACAGGGGAGTCTTCACAAATAAAATGCAAACCCATGTGCAGGACAACATAAAAAGGGGGTTTATTAGGGAAAATTGCAAAAGGCTGGAAACACTAGGAAAACAGAGGCAACAACAAACTGAAGACAGCAAACAAGAGACAAGGACTCAGTAAACATTAAGCACAAGACAACAGGATTAAACACAGCGAGGCACACAGCGAGGCACACAGCGAGGCACACAGCGAGGCACACAGCGAGGCAGGAGGAGGGGTGAGGCACACAGAGAGGCAGGAGGGGGGCAGTGAGGCACACAGCGGCATAGCCCACGACCCCAGCCAAGCCACGGGTCGACCCGTGTCCGGGAAGGGAGGAAAGAAGTGGAAAAAACACTGAACAAAGCAAAAGATGCAGGCCTGCAACATCCCTCATGGGCAAAAAGTGAGGCGGTGTTCTCCACAGAAAAAACAGGAAGTGAAGCTGCATCCCCCACAGGAACATTTGGGGAGCAATGTTGCAGGGCACTGAGGAAAACAGACAAAATCTTAAACAGAGCAGGCTGGTGACTTCCTCCGCAAGCAGTTTTCGGTGGCTTACTCCGCAGTTTCTCCAAACGTTCACTTTTCTGTGTGTGTTCGTGTGTGTGTGTTTGTGTGTGTGTGTGTGTGTGTGTGTGTGTGTGTGTGTGTGTGAGTGTATTGTGCTCAGTTCAGTTCAGTTATTGAGGAGTCTGATGGCTTGTGGAAAGAAACTGTTACACAGTCTGGTCGTGAGGCTCGAAAGCTTCGTTACCTTTTTCCAGATGGCAGGAGGGTGAAGTGTGTTTGAGGGGTGTGTGAGGTGAAAAATGTGTGTGAAGGATGTGTGTGTGGTGAAGACTGTGTGAGGTCCACGACGCTGTTGGCTTTGCGGATGCAGCATGTGGTGTAAATATCCATGATAGAGGGAAGAGAGACTCCAATGATCTTCTCAGCTGTCCTCACTATCTGCTGCAGGGTCTTGTGATGGTGCAGTTCACAAACCAGACAGTGACGCTGCTGGACTTTCCTGGTGATGGAGCTGGTGTTGAGTGAACAGATGAAGTTCTTTGCTAGAAGAACACCAAGAAATTTGGAGCTCTTGACGATCTCTAGAGATAATCCGTCTTCACAACTAAAATTCAGACCCATATGCAGGGACAACATAAAAAGGGAGTTTATTATGGAAAATAACAAGAGGCTGGAAACAGGAACACAAACAGAAACCACAACAAACCGAAGACAGCAAACCAAAGACAACAAACAAGAGACAAGGACAAGAGACAAGGACTCAGTAAACATGAAGCACAAGACAACAGGATTAAAAGCACAAAGTACAGGACACAAAAACTACTGACACTTAGATTTAATGTGAATTGTAACTGAAGTAGTCTAATGCAGTTTTTCTTTTAAGGGTTTTCCCTCTTCAGGACAGAATGTGTATAGCAGTGTGAGTTGTTCTCTGATAGACTTCAAAACATTTATTCTTTATTTAATTAAAATTTTTAATGGTGATAAACTGCTGCACTCTAAGACAAATGAAACCCCTGAGTCGAGCCGTTAGAGGAAAATAATCCACTTCATATGATTCCTTAAACAATGCAGAATAAAACTCGCTATAAAGTGTGAAGACCTTTCATGTTTAATTATTATGAAGTGTTACACAGACTCCCACAGCACACACACACACACACACACACTGAAGGAGCAACATCATCATCCTCCTCACACAGTGACACGTCTCATTTTTTTTTTTTATGAAGTGTTTTATAACGTGGTTTTGTGGGGTTTTTTTTCTCTCAGGGAGCAAATGCTAAATTCAGACTCAGACTGGTTGGACCTGGGCGTGTTCTCCGTGTCGTTCCTCAAACCGTTCTCAACGAAGCACAAGTCACCATCATCGTAGAGAACTCAAGTGCCATCGACTATGAGAAACACTCCTTCTTAACATTCAAGGTACAAAAAACACCTGAACACAGAGGTGCAGTTCACACAGCACTAGATTTGACATGTCTTCTGCTTAGAGGAGGAATTAAACACAGTGAGTCATGTTGTTAGAGGAAAGTAATCACCCCTGGGGTGGTGTGATGGAGTGGGGTTACAGCTACTGTCCACTTACTTCACCAGGACGTCCTTCCTGAGTTCCTGTTGTCACTTACGTTATAGCAGACAAAACACTCGTTCTCTCCCCAGTCTCTCTTTATTCTCTTTCAGTTGAAATTAATGAAACAAAAAAAATCTGATCTTTTAGATTTTTGTTACCGTAGAAACCAAAATGAAACGTAAACTCCTTCGTCCTGAAGATGACGTGAAACTTCAAGCTCCAGCTTCACCCCTGACTGATAAACAGCGCTGACACTGGAGACTCCTTCCACATGTGTTCATGAAACATGTCTCCATATGTTTAATCAAGCAGTTGCTATAGAAACGCTAACATATCAGCACAGGAGCATACATATGTGCTGTATCAGCTTAGAAGTGCAGATGAAGCCGAGTGAGAACTTCATCAGGAACACGGTGAAGAAACGTTGATTGGATTTAACACTTTTATTATTGTGATAAAATTATATTATTATTTTATTATATGTGTCATTTCTGGTTTGTGTTTTTTTCACACTGTTTGTTAAGTAAAATAATAAAGAGTAAAACTGAAGATCTAGAACTGGGTGTACAAACTTTTTAACAAACGTGATGATTAAAATATTTCCTACAATGTGCATTAATAAATCAAAAATAATAAATAAGTAATAAATAATTTGATAAAATATATATAATATTATAAATAAATAATCAAACAAACAAATAAATAAAATGACAACGTGTTTATGTTTTGTTTTTGTTTGTGTGTTTTTGTCAGTTGTTAGCAGTAGAAATCGACACTCCGGAGCGTTTCAGTGCCACAGCTGACATCATAATCCACCTTCGGGACGTAAACGACAACGTTCCCAGGTTTTCCTCTGAGTTCTACGTTGCCAGGATCCCGGAGAACTCGCCTGGAGGCTCCGCCGTCACGTCTGTCACTGTAAGTGCAAGACAACACACTTCTAAGTTCCATTCAAACACACTCAGCAAAAGTAAGTGCCCCCTAGACCATTAACACATGGAACACAGTCTGAAGCTGATACACATTAACGCTAAAGAAGCTTGTTAAAGTCTTTACAAGAATGTGTGTGTGTGTGTGTGTGTGTGTGTGTGTGTGTGTGTGTGTGTGTGTGTGCACTGTGTTTGTGACTCTGTGTTTGTAAACATCCAGGGCACACTGAATATCCAGTTACTCATCACACATCCACCCACCCACACACCCACACACACACACACCCACACACACCCACACAAACACACACACACACAAACACACACACACACCCACACACACACCCACCCACACACACACACACACACGCACACACACACCCACACCGACACACACACACCCCCACACACACATACACACACACACCCACAAAAAAGCTAAATTCCTATTAAAAAACTAGCACAAGCGTTTAGCTGCTAAACACTGTCTGCAAGCTAAAATTAGCATTAGCGTTCACATAACTAGCTAGAACGATCCTTAAATCCATTATGTTGAGTGTCATGGGTTTAACGTCGCTGTAGAAAAGTTACTAAAATGCAGATCTGTTCACTTGATAATCCCAAAAACTTCACTCTTTATTACTTACAGAACTTCTTCAGTTCAGCTTAAAATTGATGAGATTTACATTAAATTTCTAAATCGCTGGCAAAAATGTTCTTAAATAAGCCACTGAAAAAACTGCTAAATAAAGAAAGTAATTTTTTTGATCATTTTAGGACATGATCATTTTATTTATTATTTTTTTCCCCAAAAATGAGGAGCTTAAAATTAGAATTAAATCCATCACAGCACAAAATTCTGCATAACGACGTGACATGGAAGTGTTTATTCTCCCACGTCATTTGTCAGATGGCTGAAATCACAGTGTCTCAGGAACAGAGGTGCGACGTTGCTGTCATTCTCTTTTCTTTTCTCACTTCTGCGTTCTTTAGAGTTAAACTCTGGATTTGGGAAATGTGTTTCTCTCACATCATCTCATGGAAAATGTCCAGATTCGAGTCCCGTCTTCAGAACCGTCACGAATACAGAGATGCTAATTAAGTTCTTGGCAGGAAGGCCGTCGTTTTCGGTCCGGCTGCGTCGCCATGACGATGAGTCAGACTCTAATGATAGCTCTGAATTTATTAGATCTGATGTGAGACCAGAGTCTGTGAATATTACAAACACATGATACTGGAATCTGTAAATTAAAAGACTTACTGACTTCTGATAAGATACACATAAGACAACGAGAATTAGACTGTACAAATTAGACAACAGAGAATCCGGTGTAGATTTGACAGTAGAAATTAGACAGTAAGATTGGATCTTAGATATTGGACAGTCAATAGGGAGTAGATAGGTAGCAGACATTGGACAGTAGAAATTAACATAGAAATTAGACGGTGAAGATTAGACAGTTGAGATTGGACAGTGGAAATTAGGTGGTATAGATATGACAGAAGAGTAAGCAGTTCAATTAGACACTATAGATTGGACAATGCTTTGTGTTAACTGTAATAATGGATATTTTTCTCTCCAGGCGTTGGATCCTGACTCAGGGCTTTGGGGAGAAGTGAAATATTCCATCTACGGCTCAGGATCTGATCTGTGAGTCCTGGGCAAATGGCACCCTGCTGCTAACCATATTTACAACTCTACACATTACATCTGATAGAACTGACAGGACAGAATGTGGAATAGTTTATGTCAGATAGCTCACTGTCATTATCCTGTAACTTACTGTCATTGTCCCCTAGCTCACTGTCATTATCCTGTAACTAACTGTCATTGTCCCCTAGCTCACTGTCATTGTCCTGTAACTAACTGTCATTGTCCCCTAGCTCACTGTCATTGTCCTGTAACTAACTGTCATTGTCCCCTAGCTCACTGTCATTGTCCTGTAACTAACTGTCATTGTCCCCTAGCTCACTGTTATTGTCCCCTAGCTCACTGTCATTGTCCACTAGCTAACTGTCATTGTCCCCTAGCTCACTGTTATTGTCCCTTACCTCACTGTCATTGTCCCTTAGGTAACTGTCATTGTCCACTAGCTCACTGTCATTGTCCCTTAGCTCACTGTCAATGTCCCTTAGCTAACTGTCATTGTCCACTAGCTCACTGTCATTGTCCCTTAGCTCACTGTCATTGTCCCTTAGCTAACTGTCATTGTCCACTAGCTCACTGTCATTGTCCCTTAGCTAACTGTCATTGTCCCCTAGATAACTGTCATTATCCACTAGCTTATTGTCATTGTCCCCTAGCTAACTGTCATTGTCCTCTAGCTAACTGTCATTGTCTGTAAGCTCACTGTCATTGTCCCCTAGCTAACAGTAATCGTCCCCTAGCTTACTGTCATTGTCCCAAAGCTCACTGTCATTGTCCTCTAGCTAACTGTCATTGTCTGTACGCTCACTGTCATTGCCCACTAGCTAACTGTCATTGTCCCCTAGCTAACAGTAATCGTCCCCTAGCTAACAGTAATCATCCCCTAGCTTACTGTCATTGTCCCCAAGCTCACTGTCATTGTCCTCTAGCTAACTGTCATTGTCTGTACGCTCACTGTCGTTGCCCACTAGCTAACTGTCATTGTCCCCTAGCTAACAGTAATTGTCCCCTAGCTAACTGTCATTGTCCCCTAGCTAACAGTAATCGTCCCCTAGCTAACTGTCATTGTCCCCTAGCTAACAGTAATCATCCCCTAGCTAACAGTAATCATCCCCTAGCTAACTGTCATTGTCCCCTAGCTAACAGTAATCATCCCCTAGCTAACTGTCATTGTCCCCTAGCTAACAGTAATCGTCCCCTAGCTAACTGTCATTGTCCCCTAGCTAACAGTAATCGTCCCCTAGCTAACTGTCATTGTCCCCTAGCTAACAGTAATCATCCCCTAGCTAACAGTAATCATCCCCTAGCTAACTGTCATTGTCCCCTAGCTAACAGTAATCATCCCCTAGCTAACTGTCATTGTCCCCTAGCTAACAGTAATCATCCCCTAGCTAACTGTCATTGTCCCCTAGCTAACAGTAATCGTCCCCTAGCTAACTGTCATTGTCCCCTAGCTAACAGTAATCGTCCCCTAGCTAACTGTCATTGTCCCCTAGCTAACAGTAATCGTCCCCTAGCTAACTGTCATTGTCCCCTAGCTAACAGTAATCGTCCCCTAGCTAACTGTCATTGTCCCCTAGCTAACAGTAATCGTCCCCTAGCTAACTGTCATTGTCCCCTAGCTAACAGTAATCATCCCCTAGCTAACAGTAATCATCCCCTAGCTAACTGTCATTGTCCCCTAGCTAACAGTAATCATCCCCTAGCTAACTGTCATTGTCCCCTAGCTAACAGTAATCGTCCCCTAGCTAACTGTCATTGTCCCCTAGCTAACAGTAATCGTCCCCTAGCTAACTGTCATTGTCCCCTAGCTAACAGTAATCATCCCCTAGCTAACAGTAATCATCCCCTAGCTAACTGTCATTGTCCCCTAGCTAACAGTAATCGTCCCCTAGCTAACTGTCATTGTCCCCTAGCTAACAGTAATCATCCCCTAGCTAACTGTCATTGTCCCCTAGCTAACAGTAATCGTCCCCTAGCTAACTGTCATTGTCCCCTAGCTAACAGTAATCGTCCCCTAGCTAACTGTCATTGTCCCCTAGCTAACAGTAATCGTCCCCTAGCTAACTGTCATTGTCCCCTAGCTAACAGTAATCATCCCCTAGCTAACAGTAATCATCCCCTAGCTAACTGTCATTGTCCCCTAGCTAACAGTAATCATCCCCTAGCTAACTGTCATTGTCCCCTAGCTAACAGTAATCATCCCCTAGCTAACTGTCATTGTCCCCTAGCTAACAGTAATCGTCCCCTAGCTAACTGTCATTGTCCCCTAGCTAACAGTAATCATCCCCTAGCTAACAGTAATCATCCCCTAGCTAACTGTCATTGTCCCCTAGCTAACAGTAATCATCCCCTAGC
Organism: Tachysurus vachellii; assembly: GCF_030014155.1. Taxonomy (NCBI): domain Eukaryota; kingdom Metazoa; phylum Chordata; class Actinopteri; order Siluriformes; family Bagridae; genus Tachysurus; species Tachysurus vachellii. The sequence continues at coordinate 2,292,777 of NC_083461.1, forward strand.
TAACTGTCATTGTCCCCTAGCTAACAGTAATCGTCCCCTAGCTAACTGTCATTGTCCCCTAGCTAACAGTAATCGTCCCCTAGCTAACTGTCATTGTCCCCTAGCTAACAGTAATCGTCCCCTAGCTAACTGTCATTGTCCCCTAGCTAACAGTAATCATCCCCTAGCTAACAGTAATCATCCCCTAGCTAACTGTCATTGTCCCCTAGCTAACAGTAATCATCCCCTAGCTAACTGTCATTGTCCCCTAGCTAACAGTAATCATCCCCTAGCTAACTGTCATTGTCCCCTAGCTAACAGTAATCGTCCCCTAGCTAACTGTCATTGTCCCCTAGCTAACAGTAATCATCCCCTAGCTAACTGTCATTGTCCCCTAGCTAAGATACGTAGTCATATTTTATCTCATTTCAACTAAGTGCCCACTCACTGACTAAAGTGTCCCCTAGTTTTTTGAAAAGTAATGAACACCACACCGGGTCAGATGTGGTGTTTAATTTACATTGTGCATTGTGAGTATTCATGATGGGATTTTATAATTAAACTGTAGTTTGTGGACATAAAAAGTCAGATATTTTGTTTGGTGGCCTATATAGTCAGTATGGAGTAATTTGGGACACAGGCTTGGCTTTATCAGAGACTGAAGCTGAGAGATAATGAAGCTGAAGCTGAGAGATAATCCTGTAATCCGATTGGACAAGTAAAAATAGCCTGGCAGTGTGAGTAAGGGTCTAATTAGTATGTCATGTGATGTGACAGCAGGTAAGAGAGAGAGAGAGAGAGAGAGAGAGACGTGTTGATGAGAGCAGAAATGTGTGGAAAATGTAAGAAGTTGTTAATGTATGCCTGGCTCAGACCTGGCACTGAAAGTGTGATGAGACGTGTGAAAGCTGGCAGGTTTGAGGCTCGTTAATTCAGCAGCTGAGCACCGGCTCCTCATGGTTCAGGGAGAAGTTTACTGGGGCTTTAAAATGGTTTTAGAGACCTGGATGAAATTTAGCACTTAAATAGTTTAATGTGAAAAAAATCTTTAATCAGAAAACATTGGATCTCTTTTATCTTATCAGGAGCTACAAAGCTAATGTAGCTAACAATGAATAAAATGTCTCACTATATTAATTTGTGAATCAAATCACCTCCAGAGCTGAACCCTGTCATTTAAATGATCTCATTAATCTTAGATGGCATAATGATCTTTTTTGTAATCTTTATAAAAGTTTCTTCTTTATAGAGGTCTAGAATCATCTACTTCTCATTTTGTGATGACATTAAATGAGTTTGAGATGTCCAGATATGCTGCATTTAGCTACTGAAGCTGTGTGCTAAGCTCCATAGTCATCTAACTTCTAGTTAGCATTATAATGATTAAAAAGGGGTTGATATAATGTTTTACTTAGTTTTTTTTCTGCACTTAACATCAGTGAGAAGCTAAGGATGCAAATCAACAATCAGCTTGAGTACTAAAACTCCTGCTTGTTCTAGCTTACTAGCTGTTAGCAAACAGGCTAGCTATTGTACATTATTCTGAGCATTTCTGATCTTGGAAAATTCAGAAAATTCGTTCTTCGAGGGTTCTGCATGAAATATATTATAAAGAACCGTTAAGGGTTTTGTGAAAGTGCGGATGATGAATCTCCTGACAGACCTGCATCACTCTAAGCATGATCATGTGTACTAAAGTGTGTTTTTCCATTTGTTCCACAGATTCCTCATCCACCCCACCTCAGGGATCATCTACACTCAGCCTTGGGCATCTCTGGACACAGAGGTGAAGTCAAAGTATAATTTCTACTTGAAGGCAGAAGACAGTGAGGGGAAGTACAGCTTGGCCGAGGTGTTCGTCACGGTTCTAGATCAGAACGATCATTCTCCAGAGTTTAACCAGAACTTCCTGGAGAAGACCATGATCCTCGGAGCTTCTGTGAAGATAGAGGTCTGCACCATGCTGAGTGTTGATCTGAGAATTTACACAAATTTTGTTAAACTGTTCCTGAGGTTTTTTATGCTAGAACCTGGTGGTGAAGATACCTATGGGTTCACTATATTACTGGAAGGTTGTAATTTCAAATTCCCATAATGCAACAGAACTTCATGACATAGATCCTTATGAGACACCACAGAACCTGAAAAAATGAAATGCAGTATAAGGAAACTTCAGCTGATCAATGTTAGGGCAGCTAGCAATAAGTGATAGCATTTATAGCAAAGCTTTCTTTGCTAAATGTGTCCCTGTGTGCAGGCAGTGGATGATGATGCGGAGGAACCCAACAACGTGATCGAGTATTCCATCATGAACGCCGAGCCAAAGAATGTTTTTGACATCAACAGCAGCACGGGCGAGATCAAGCTCAAGCCGTTCATCAAGTCCATGGAGACAGTGCAGAACATCACTGGACAGCATGACTGCAAGTGGTCAGTGGTGGTCCAGGCACGAGATCGAGGTTCTCCATCGTTCATGACCACCACTTTGGTCCAGCTAAAAATCACTGAAGCAGTAAGTTACTCTACACACCATAAAGTATCAGAGCATTAATATGAGTCTGCCCTTCTGTCAGAGCTGCTGTTCTACAGAATCAGCACATTCTGACCAATCAGATACCAGAGCACTTGAAAATTTTGTGCTGTTTTTCAGAATCATCTCTCTGGCCCTGTGACAGCTTTTTTAATGCAGAGCAGAGACAATCCAGTAAAGGCTTTGGGCTTGGCTGCTGGGGTCATTAGTGTGATGGTGATGGTCACTGTGGTGATCTCCACAGCGATGTACCTGCGCAACACAAAGTCTAACAGGATCGGGCCTTCCCACCGTATCATCCGCCGCCGACGTGGAGAACCCCAGCACTGGAACTTCACTCTCGAGAACTCAAAGAGCCCCAACAGGTCCCTTGCTGGTCATGATGTGGAGAGCAACATGAAGAGCGACAGATCATGGTCTAAACCTCCACCACCGTGTGCACCACTCCTGCCTCCACCTCCACCAAGTAACAACCCCAAGATGAGCAAGCAGCACAATGCTGTGCCAACTGTCTCAGGATCCCTAAGCTCGTGGAGCTCCAACGAGAGATCCGGCAGCAGCAGAGATACAGAAGATCAGTCGAGTAAGAGGAGAGAGGGGACTGTCAGCTCAGCACTGGTCTCAGAGCTGAAGAAAAGGCTGGAGCAAAAGATCATCGAGGCTAATCAGGGCTACTACTGCTGAAAACACTGGCTTAGCAAACATGCTAGCGTAGATCCTCACTGCCAAAGCTATCAGATTAGCATAGATCACTCTGCTATCTCAGAAAAAAACATAAGCACGAGATTGCAGTCAGTAAACGCAACTTGAGGGCGGCAGTAGGTCCGAGTTAATATTCTGCTTCTGCTTTTTATAAACAATGCACAAAGAAATATTGAAATGCTAATACTTCTGCTATGGCTAATAATAATTAGGTGTATAAAAATAAAAGGTGAGAGGCATGTAAATAGTGCTGAGGCGAACGGTTCTGGTTTCAGATTTCACTAGTTAAAGATGCTCCATATAAAGGAAGAAGCAACTAGAATTAAAGAGATTTAATGTATCATTTATCGTAGTTTATAATGCTTTAGGTGCTCCAGAGTTTCTTCACTCTACTCTGACTCTTAAACTCTGCTGAGCTAAACCCATCACTAACATCCGCAGGAACAATGAAGACATGTACAAAGAAAAGATAGAGTCAGAATTTTTCACTTTCATGGTTCTTTTTTTTGTGACACAAATTTTCCCTCTTTTGGTGTCTGAACTTTATTTCTCCCTACCTTCCCACAGAAGTGTTGCTTGTAGTTTGTTTCTTGTGGGCGTCGCCTGTCCGGCATTAGGTCTGATGTCATTCGATAGCTATGTGTATCTTTGTCTAATGTCTTTATACAGATTTAATCCAAGGAATCGTTCAGGCTAATCGTCTGTTAGCGTGAATGTAGGATTAGTGTTGCACTCCAGCTAGGAAGTTAATGTAGCTAAGAAGTAATGTGTAAAATTTTCTTTAAAGTTTCTGCCTCAAACCACGCCCACTAAACAATTTTCTGGAATTGCGTAACTACTTATTTGGTAGCATGACTCCACCCCTAGCCCCACCCCCTCCAGGCTTGAAGGCAGAATTGTAGCAGAGGGTTAAATATGTAAATACGATGTACACTATAGTTACTGTGTGAGAAAAATATTTAAAAATAAGAAAACAGTCATTTACGAAAGATTAATGGACATCAGACACCGAGCACCAATCAGACATGAGACACCAGACATGAGACATTAGACAACAGACCCAAGACACCAAACACCAGACACCAGATATCAGACACCAGACATGAGACATTAGACAACAGACACTAGGCATCAGACAGTAGACATGAGATATCAGACACCAGACATCAGACACCAGACAAGAGACATAAGACATCAAATACCAGACTTGATACATCAGATACAAGACACATCTTTACTTTTCTTTTCTTTACTTTTCTTTTCTTTTTTTTCTATACCTTTCTTTATATATACTAGTTTCCTCCCCTGAGTAGGATTTTGTACTCAACAGTTGGAGTTGTTTCTTTAGTCAGATCTTGTAACATAATACAAATAATGTGTATATATATATATATATATATATATATATATATATATATATATATATATATATATATACACACACACACACACAAAAATACATAAATGTTTTACAAAAAGCTAAATCAAATAATGCTCATGTTAAACACTACTAACACTGATACACACCTCATTTTAACTACGACACTCCTGTACTGAAATAATTCCAGCGGAAGCGTCTCAGACTTCCAGAAGTTTCCATGCTTTAATGCTCTGTTTATGATGAAGCTGTAGCGATGTCTGGATCTGCTCTGCTGATTAAACTCAACAATGTTTAACGACTGTTTTAATTATTCACGCTGCTCAGAAACTTTACTGTCTTTGTTTTATTTTGAATAAATATGAACAAACGTGACTGTGACATGTGAGCGGCTGTTTCTCAATTACACATCAAAAAACAGTTTAGTAGATTGTTTATTAAATACAACAAGATTACACCCACACACACACACACACACACACACACACAACGATTCTCAAAGATTTTCAACGAAAACTCAGGATTGTTCCTGTTGAAAAAAGTCCAGTCATGTCCACACAATGACTCCAGGTTAATCTCACAACAAACACACTCAGTATAACATTTATTTGTTTACATAAATCAACCAATCAGTGATCTGATAGTGATCAATACTCAGAGACAGGACATTTTGCTGTGTAATTTCAGGACATCTATTCATCATTTTAAGTTAGTCTATTGTGGGCATGGACTGTCCAGTAGACATTCCAGACCTAAAGCTTTCCTCTACGCTGTACAGCTGAGTAATGATCTATATTTTACAATATCTGCTGTCATACATTCCTCCACAGAACTTCAGCTACAGTGAAACATGTTAAAGCTAATTAGTGGAAAAGTAGGCGGGGTTAATTTGGAATAAAGCATGTGCAACCTTTCTGCCCAATCATAAAGCAGAGATGTTGCAAGTTCCACCTACACAGCAGTTTAGCAAGTAAGCAAAGAATAGCTAATCTAGGTTGCGTTGGTGTCTGTCAGGATAAAAAAGCGCAAAACTTGCTGTCAATTAAGCGTGCTCTTTTGAATATTTGAATATTAGACCACGCCTATTAGGAGAGTTCCCCTATGGTGAGTCAGTATCTTATTAACTGCTTGTGAGTCAAAATTCGATCCAGTGTTTGTGACTCGCAGATATCTGGCATGTGGGTCAGTAGAGCTGTGCGCTGTTACCCTTCTGCACTCTATCTTCCGAGCGCCGTCTCCACTTCTGTTCTTTCCCACAGTCTCTGTAAAGTCCTTCGTCGCTCGCCGCCTGGAGACTGTCAAATGTTCCCTGCCTGTTGTTTTCTTGCGAGTCCTTTGCTTCTCTCTTTCCCTGATTTCTGATGCAGACCTGAGTACAGCAATCCAAGCAGCGGATCCTGGTGTTGGTGGTACAGGCGAACATTCCTGCAGGAACTGCTAGCACCATGGCGCAAACGATCACAATGATGTGGATGAGTCGCTCGCGCTGCTCTAATTCATTCGTACTGCTCCCTGTCACGAAAACAATACACTGTTCAGGACGAGGCAACTGATTCTTCAGCGACACGCACACCTCGTACTTGGTAGCTGGTTCCAGATCATTCACCGAGTACTTGTTGATGCCAGGGCCAACATACAGAGCCTCTTTTTTTGGAGCATCATAACGACCGAAATGGACAGTAAACCAGGTTTCAGAAGGTTTCTCTGTTGCCGCATACCACTCGATGGTAATACCGTACACCGTCTGCTTGGTGATTCGTATATCGATGTAGATGTTTTCGTTGACAGAAGGCAGAGGAAAGCCAGGGGACATCACGAAGGAAGCGTTGGAGTGCAGGACGTTGAGCTGGATGCTAACAGAGGAATTCCCAATGAAGTTGCTGGCACTGCATTTGTAGAGGCCGTGATCCGATGAGCGCACTGATGGTATGATTAATGCTGAGATGATCATATCTTCATTCACCTGAGACTGAGAAACTACACAGAGAGGAACAGACAAAGGAGAACGTGAAGATGATAAGAACACAAAACGTTTTTTTCTAAACAGTAAAGAAGTGAAAGTTTATTTTTTCATCAGGAAAATTATCAGTTAAAATTATTAGTTAAAATAGGGCTACAGTAACTAAAGCTAGATTAAGTTTGTTAAGCCACGCCTACACAACCTGTTCTCTTACCATCTTCAGCCTGATGTGATGTCAGTGCAGTTTTCCTGAAGATGCACATGTTTAAAAAAATGTAACTAGTGAAGATTGTCTAAGTGTTCCTCAGGAGGTCCTTCTGCCATTTTCAAATTCTATACAGACATTATTTTGTAAACTGGATTAAATTATGATGTCAAACAAATACCATCTATAGAACATCCCTAGATTATCCACCTGCCAGTGCATAAATGTTCACTAGTGTATCATGTCTATCATAGACAATTCACCTCCACACCACCAGAGGGCAGTCTTACATGCACAGTTAATTCTTTATATTGCTCAGTTAATGTAAACATCTTGCCTCGACTTGGCTCTGGTATTCTGGTGTTTTTGTTTAATAAAAACAAAATGGTTCTGAGTGGAGTGTTTGGTGTCTGAAACTTTCTAGATCCTGTAGCATTCCCAGCATTCCAAAAGTGTCCAGATACATCTCCTAAACATAAGTGTGATCAGAATCCAGTGTGTTGGATTTTAGCTTTTACCAATTTTAGCTACTCAATAAAACTCTTTAATCAGTGTGAATACAGTGTGAATCAAACTAAACTGATGCTGTAATAAGTGTAAAAGTGCACTATCTGCTAGTTGGTTTGTAATGCCTATAATGCTATTATCTTTAAGCTATCATTAGCCTTTGTGAATTTTCAGTAGAAGGAAGCTAAAAAATATAGAATTTTTGTAAACCTCAGGAAATACTGTTGTTATTTAACAAATAAAGATCTTCAGTTAGTTAAATTTGTTTTAATAATGTGATTGGACTGTAGACATGCTAATCATATTTTTGCATCTGAGCATGTATTAGCATGATTCGTCTGCTCCTCAGCTGAGCAGTTCCTTTACCTGTGAATCCTCTGATGGATTTTAGACTGTAGCTCCATCGAACCACAGCATCGGGCCTCGCCTTCACAAAGCACCTCAGCGTGGTGTTGGACCCTGGCATTGCCGTGACATTAGCGTTGGGCGTAGAACTTTCTGGCTTTAGACAATTCCTCAGCTCAACCTCATGGAAAAACTTTCCTGCTTTGGTCTTCGGAGAGGAGCAGGACAGGTACGAGTTCATCAGGATGATAGGCGGACTGACGGATTTGACAAAGTTGACGAAGCCTTTGAGCCGGCAATCACACATCCACTGGTTATCATGCAGCGCTAAGACCATGTTAGTTTCGCTCTCCTTCCACCTGCTGTGCTTTCGCCCCTGATAGCGAGGCCAGTTGAGGAAAACATCCGGGGAGATCACCGTAAGCTGATTGAAAGATAAATCTAAATAGGTCAGTGAGGGCAGGTGGCGTAGAGCGAACTCTGGCAGCACATCCAAACGGTTGTGCTTCAGATCCAGGATTCTGAGTTGCGGTGTTTCCTGAAAGGCCGTCCACGGCACGCTCCTCAGTTTATTCCCTTCCAGCCTGAGCTCAGTCAGGTTAGACAGACCCTCAAGGCTCTTCATATTCATCAGTGTGATGGTGTTAAAGTTCAGCCACAGTGACTCCAAGGCACTGATCGTGGAAAAAGCTCTTTGGGGTATTTCTGTAAGACGTAAATTCTCAATTCTGATTTTTATGAAATCTCCAGGCAGGTTCTCAGGAATTGATCCTAAAGCAGTTCCCATGCACAATAAAGACCTGGAAGAGAAAGAAGTACATTGAACAATGTTGATTAACCACAGCTGATTTGTTTTATCAGAAGCTGTTGATTAAGTTCTAGAACAGCAGTTCTGATAGTAGAGCAGCTGCACATCATAAAGCATTAATGCACTCCTTATAATATGCTATAATTTCGATGACAACTGCTCATTCAATGGGTAACGTAACAGTTCAAGTTAAGCTTTAACTAAGTTTTCCCACATCTTAAGGACAGAGGAGTCAAACTTTTTTGCAGAATTAAATGTAACTACTGAGTTGAGTTAAACACTTGGGGATGTGGTGTTACAGGAAAATAACCATCTTTGGTTATGAGTGGTGACAGTAACTCCACTTACAGCTTGTGCCTAGCATGTGTTACTCCTCACATATTATCACATACAGTAATATACTAACGCAGATAGATCCTTCACCTCCAAGCTGTTTATCTCAGCAGTTTATTAGCTGACTCACCTTCCAGCACTGTCCTCAGTGCACGAGCATCCCGTCACGCAGGACCCGACCGCTAAATAGACCTGATAGAGAAGCAGCAGTGCTGTTAGCACCGAGGAGAACATGCTCACAGTGTGGCTGGAGGCAGGAGTGAGGAGCCGGCTGGTCTGCAGGACATGTCCGAGCGCTTGCACCACTTAAGCTCATTGTGCTTAATCCGCCTGATGCAACTCTCGAGGAGGTGAAGGATGGTGCAAATTTATCCACAGAGCCTTTAGAAATCATGATACACATTAATCCACTCTAACACTGGAGCACAATCCAGAAGATGGATGAATCCTCAGGATATTGGAGTGGAATGATTATTAGTCTTTGTGAAATGGATGAAATGATGACGTTAGTGAATGATTGACAGGTGAGTATAGGGCAGATTTGTGTTGTGTTGGAGCACAGAGAAGAGGATTGTGGGTAAGTGTAGTGTCTCAACTTATTGCCAGATGAGTTATTATATAATTTATTATATAGTATTATTGGAGACTTAAAGGATTAGCAGTTAGCAAGTTAGCCTCGCAAGTCTCCAGGGTTGGGGTTTAATTCCTACCACTTCTCTCTGCAATGTGTTGGTACCCCAACCAGCCTTGTGAAGGTCCCTGGGATAGACTCCAGGTTCTCCTTCCATCCTGTGTAGGATAAGCAGTAGAGAAGATGGATGGATTACTACTATTATGTTTAGGGTTTGGTCAGATGACTCTGACAAAACCTTGGAATTCAGACTTTGAGTTCTGAAACCAGTAAATTGTAAAGTTTTCAAACAACAAAGATTGCATTCAGTGACTTCCATCTTCCACAGCTGGGACCTGCTCATGGTCCAGATCTGCTCTTTGTATGTGTGTTAAATACCTGATACGAGAAGAGGGAAACTGAGGAAAATACTCTCAACAAGAGTGCACCCTGTAGCAGCAGTGCATTCTGGGATTTTGAGTAAGAAAAGTATGTCACACTTTTGTTTTTTAGAGCTTAAATTAAAACTCATCTATTTGTATTGCTTATGTTTAAGTAATCATTCTTCCACATTAAACACCACTGTGACTGTGCTAGTGATACATCATCCCTGTCTGACGTCACAGCACCAACACCAACCAGTATATTAGCACCAGAATCGTTAAACACATCAGAATTAATGAACTTCCTGTGTTTCATGTGGTTAATCAGGATAGAGTTGAACGTAACCCTTTAAACTCTTTATTATTCATTTTACATCAGACTTGTAGAATGAAGATCCATTTTCCTTCCAGCTTTAACTTAAATAGATTCACTACATCAGAATGTAAGACGTGAAGATTGTCTAAGTATTCCTCAGGAGGTCCTTCTACCATCTTTTATTCTGATTAGATAATCTTGAAACTTGGATCCAAAACTTAACTGACCTCCTGAGTGTGTTGATGTCACTACAAGAGGCAGTGCAGCAGACAGATAAAGCTCTATTTCAGCTTCAGATTAGCGCCGAGTCTGACATTGCTGGTTTTCACACAAGGGATCCAATTAGCCGAAGTTCAGTTTAATTATCGCTAATAAGTAAGTCGCTTCTAACAGCTCTGAGAGATACAAACACAAACTGTTTAGCGCCTTTGTGGAGTAAATAAAAGCGTTTAAATTGAGATAGTTATGACGTTCTCGCTCGGTCTGATATCAGCAAAAAGTGTGGATCGGATATTAGAGGAAAAATATCTGATCCTGTAACTAATGGATATTAAAATATTTTAATTGATTAATTTTTTTGTGAGAAGGAATGGAAATGTTTACATATAAAATATACCCAGATAGTTTATTTTTGGTTGTATTTATACTTCTTTGCAGTGTAAGTGAATTTAACTGAATAAATTGTGGTTCTGCTTCGGCCCATCTCTGTAATATTTCCATTAATATTTGCAATAATTGAAAGTAGTTTTTAAATTTGGTGTCAGCTGATTTTCCAGGATTCAGTGTTACTGGAAAGTCTTATTTTACATCTCTATCTACTGTTTATTATATAAAACAATTAACCTAAAACCCAGAAGCCCTTAGCGTGACACGGCGTCACTGAAACACACAAAGCTTATTGTCCCTAATCTCCTGGTAAGACAGAGCTGGAGGCTTGCAGATTTAGATAAGACTAAATGACTGAGGAACCATGAACAGGTCTGAATTGTTGTGTTCTTCCCCACTTACATCACCAAGCAGATTAAAACCAATGGAACCAAAACAGGTGAAGAATTAAAGGTGCAATAAGTGATTTATTTACTAAAAAATATTAATGCAGTGGAAGTGTGTTTTGTGGCTAAGAAAAGCCTTTTTTAAAATAAAGATGCCCCTAACTCCCCTGAACTCACATGTCCATCTGTTTGGACAGTAAACTTGGCAGAACTTGTCAGTGCTCAAAAAATAAAATCAATTTTTTTTTTTTTGGAAAATGCTGGAAAAAGGTTGGAAAATGTTACTAGCTAAAAACTCACCAGAGCTCATAAGAAAGAAATATTATGATGTCCCAATGCTGATGTACTTCATTTAGCTGGAGACCTGGGATTAGTCTCCTACATACTGTATAAGACTCTAAACAATGACTGATTTAACTGGATTAATTAAAAAAATATATATTAGATGAATTGATATTTGAATATTTTAATTGATCTAATGAGAGTTTTGTGTGAACAAGGTTCAACGTTGTGGTGAAACTGTATGAGTAAAACAGATGAGTAACTAATCTCCCAGTGCCAGTTTAAACATCCAGTTTTCATCTAAAATCTGTTTTAGACTCATTTTATCCTAAAGAAACGGAAAGATTCTCAGACCTCCACTGAGACTCCGTGAGGATCCTGAGACATCTAGAGATCTACCAGCTCCAGTTGGACTCTGTGATACTAAAGAGGAGATGTGAACTCCATGTGATCCTTACACCAATACAACATTTATCAGACTGTATATTTATAATCACACCCCCAGTGTCACCCATATGAGGATGAGGTTCCTTTTTAAGTCTGGTTCCTCTCAAGGTTTCTTCCTTACCAATTTAAGGGAGTTTTTCCTCCCCACAGTCACCTGAGTCACCTCAGACTTGCTCAATGGGGAAAAATACATATACATATATACTGTGAACTATATATATCTTGAATTTTTGTTATATTAATTCTTTATACTTCTCCTTATGTTTACCTTCTGCTCTATGTTTATGTTCTGTAAAGCTGCTTTGAGATGATGTCCATTGTAAAAAGCGCTATACAAATAAACTTGAATTGAATTGAAAAATTCTCATGTCCCTGGACACGTCTATTCACAGTGCTCGCTGCGTTTGAACTTAATCTTATTGGAAAGACTGAAAAGACTTGATGCTGGTTTGCAAAGAGGAATTAAAAACATTAGAAATTCAGTAGAAAAAGTTATCTAAATTTCTGTAAAATGTTTATTTGTGCTCACATTTTAAGAGAAAAACATTTAAGAAATAAATATTTAAAACAAAAGAGAAATCATGCATCATACACGTCTAATACTGTACACAAAACTTTGAGGTACACGTGAAAGAGAGAGAGAGAGAGAGAGAGAGAGAGAGAGAGAGAGAGAGAGAGAGGGAGAGAGCGAGAGAGAGAGAGACAGAGGGAGAGAGAGAGGGAGAGAGCGAGAGAGAGAGGGAGAGAGAGGGAGAGGGAGAGAGAGAGAGCGGGAGAGAGAGAGAGGGAGAGAGAGAGGGAGAGAGAGAGAGAGAGAGAGAGAGAGATTCTTCTCGTCATTTCCAGGCTTTCACTTTTTACAAGTGTTTCCTGAATTCTTCCCTTCTTCTTTATTTATTCATTCATTGCTCAAGACATTTTGTTTTAGAAAAGTATGTGCACCCCCGGGCCATCACTCCCATATGACACACTTATTTATTCTCTTCTCTTTGTTGTTATAATCAGCTCCAAACTTCTTTTGAAAGCTTTTGCACTACATGTTGGATTGTGTTTGTGGGGATTAGACACAAGAGCATTAGTGAGATCAGACATTGATGTTGGTGAGGAGGTCTGGGGTTCAGTTGGTGTTCAGTGGGGCTGAGTCAGAGTCAGGGCTCGATGTAGGACACTTGAGTTCTTCGCTCCAACCTTCATCTTCACATGATGTCTTTATGGAGCTCCTTTGTGCACAGGGACATTGTTCTGATGGAGCAGGGTTTGGACTCTTAGCTCCTTAATTAGGACTCTGTCAGCGTGTTTGAAGAAGAAGCTCTTATGGGGGGTGGGGGTGCTCAGGGGTGCAGATACTTTTGGCCTTATAGTGTTTAAATTGCATGTATTATTAAAAGCAGTAACGATAAAGACACATCATTCAGACTCACGGATTTACAGCAATTAAGTGTCTTGTTTGATGATCACATGATCACATGATGTATCTTTGCAAGGCTGTGATGAGATTTCTTTACACATACAAGAACATTTCCATTTTCAGTGACTTAATAAAATCTCTGGCAACCCATGTTTGTCATTCCAAGTATTCCAGGGATAGTCTCCAGATCTACTGACCGGAATTAAAACACATACTGCAGATCAGAAAAAGAATGAATGGATAAATGATGTCCGTGTTTGATCCTGATGAGACTTTAGCAGTAATACTCATTAGGATGTCCTTCAGTTCTGTTAACGGCCTCTGAGTCGACGCTGGAGCGAGCTGAGAGCAGCCGGTTGGATTCGTCCTGGTTGAGGCGGTTGAGGTACTCTGCTTCCACCCCTTTAGCCTTGCCAGCTGGTGTGAGCGTTTCGAAGGTCACGTAGGAGTCCTGGACGTCTTTCGATCTTCTTCCCATGAGCTTCTGGAGTCGTCTCTTCAGAGCACCACAGCAAACGATCAGTGTGAGGGGCACTGCGATGACACAGGCCACCGTGATCACCACTACGTTGATGAGCTTTTGAGTGCCACTAGCACTTGCTGCCTCATCAGTTGAGAAGATCACACACTGCTCCTTCTTTGGGATTAGACCTTTCACACACACACAGGCAATATACTTGGTTTTTGGAACGAGGCCTTCGATGGTGACCCGATGCTTCCCAGGTCCCACATTGATGCGTCTCATGTCTCTTTCACCGAATACAGCATAAAGAACACTAAACCATGTAGTGTTGGTCGCAGACGGAGCTCGCCAGTTAATCAACACGGTGTGGTCGGTGTCTCCGATGACTTTGACGGAGCGTACCACTCTTCTCTCTGGACCTTGCTGGAGGGAGGAAGCGTTGGCCGCCAAATTGCTCAACACGTTCTTATCCACATCCATTTCTAAACCGGTCGCTGACGTTTTTCCATCCAACACTCCATCAGAGGTGCTGTAGCTCTCGATCTTTGATGACACTATGGATTTTGATGCATTAAAAGTCTCAATGATGGAGGTTGGAGGAATGTATCTTGCGATGAGCTTCTCCTGATATGCAGCCCGACCAAAGCCTCCATTCTTCTTGGTGCCAGTTTTCTTTACAGCAGCCTCACTGACCTGCCGTGTTTCTGAAATAATGAGTGAGATCATGGCATTGGCACTGCCCACAAAATTAGAGGCTCTGCAGACGTATTTGCCGGAGTCATGAGAGGACACATTGAGGATGCTGAGGATGGACCAGGTGATGCCTTCAGCTGAAAGTTCCTCATGAACTGTAAAGTGGAAGGAGAGTGACAATCTGTTATTTGGCACAATTTCCATGGAGATAGTGTAGAACTGACTTCTGTTCTCATCAGAAGATCTTTATTGGTTCTACTACATGGTAGAAACCCCCCAAATTCCCTCTGGCTATAGTGTCAAGTGTCCTAAATGTTATCAAGTGTGCATCTTCCTTCTAGCACCAATTAGTTAGTCTATCCCTTAGAGGGAACCGTGAATAGGCTCTGTGTAGAACCTTAAAAACGAGCTAAGAACCCTCATTTAAGGGCCATTCAGACCTCAGACCTCACATGTAGGCTGAAGTATCACAAAATATCAGCATCAGTTGCTGCATAACTCGAATACAAGAATACTTTCTTATGTTTATATTGATGTAGATTTCAGACTATGATCCTAACAGTAACTTCTCTGTGCTTATTTTAGGTAAGTGGGAAAAAACGAGACATTTTATTCACCGGTTCCATTGATGGCTTTTCCGTCAGCACGGGACCAGGTGAGTTGAGGCATCGGGACTCCAACTGTGCCACAGCGGAGGAGAACCTTGTTGCCTACCAAGCTGCGAACTTTAGCCACGGCTGTGTGGACTCGTGGTACCTGACACCTCTGTATCTCCACATCCACAAAGAGCACACCAGAAAAGCTCTCCGGCTCCGAACAGCGCAGGTGACTGTCAGTGAAGGCAGATGTGGAGGACGGAGACTTCTGGAACTGAACCAGGTCAAACAGACGACAGTCACATTGCCACGGGTTATCATGAAGGCCTGGGGATAAAAATAAGCTTTCTGAGCAAATTGATATTAATGCAAAGGAATCAGAAAAATAATCTATTTATTCAATAATCCACTTTACCCAAAATTATCTTGGATTCCTCAGGCTCCTGAGGCAGTTTTGCTGAGAACCACATCAGCAGCACTTCAGATGGCACAGTAGTGAGACTGTTACTGGACAAATCGAGGTAAGTGAGGTTTCTGATATAGACGGCCGCCTCGGATGGGATGCTGTTGATCCTGTTGTTGTGCAAATCCAGGAGCCTGAGGTCTGGCACGTCAGTTAAACTCTCCCACGGGAAAGAGGTGATAAAATTACCCTCCAGACGGAGCTCAGTGAGCATGCTCAGGCCACGAAAACTGTCCACATGGACAACGGAGAGAGAATTGAAGGACATCCAGAGGAACTCCAGATTCCTGAGGGAGATAAAGGCCTCACTGGAGATTTGGGTAATGTCAGTCTTTTCAATACGAAGCTTTGTGACGTCCGAGGGGAAGTCGGTGGGGATGGAGGTGAGCTCAGGATCACTGCACAGTACACTCCTGACCAGAGATAATCAATAAACACAAAGGAAATGAACAGGGATAAAGATATGATCCAGATTTTATTTAGATAACCAGTTAGTAATTAAACCACAGGACATACAAATTCATGATTATTAGAAAAAACATCTGTAATATTTTCCTGTGAAGAAAAATGTGTTTCATTAATGTTTCCGAAAAGAGTCTTCAGTGTCAGTCAGAGGATGTGAACCAGTCAGAGGAAAAGCTGGAACTTTAAGTTTCCCTACATCTTTTAGGACAGAAGAGTTTAACGTGACTCCGTCCAGGGTGTATCCTGCCTTGATGCCCGATGATGCCTGAGTTAGGCACAGGTTCCCCGTGACCCGAGGTAGTTCGGATAAGCGGTAGGAAATGAGTGAGAGTGAGTGAGTTTAATGTGTTGTTTTTTAACATACCTGTACTGTGGCGGAAGAAGAGACATGAAACTCATATTTGTAGTAAAATAGTTTCTCCTCCTCATCTTTCAGTGTTAATTTATTATTCTAACAGCACACCGAAGTGTTTACAGACAAATTTCATATCATCTGGAGACAAAAATCGGCATCGCTGATGATTTGATGTGATATTTAGTGTACTGCGTTGTTCATCTGATCTAGCTGAGCCTGTACTATAAAAGATTAAAGAGCACTCGGGTTAATCTCATACTTATTCTAGACAGGATTAAAAACCTGCTCTGTAAATGTTCTCCGTACACAAAACGAAACAAACGGGTTCTTACCGGGCCTTGGATCCGTCGCTGAGTTTGTGGTAAAAGCAGCTACATCGTACTGGACAGGCGGCGCTCAGGACAGGAAGTCCGGTGGAGAAGACCAAACCCAAACACAAAGACAGAAAGACGAACATGTTGCCACCGTGCCCTAATGACTGGCTTGTGTTAAAAAACAGAAGAAAGAAGAACATGAAGGATAAGAGATGTCTGATGGTGTCTCTGCAGCAGCAACATGGTGGTGTCTCTGTGTCTCAGTCGTCCATGTCCATGCTGCTGCTGCTCTGAATCCCCAGATAAAAAGGATAGAGCAGGATTAAGGAAAGGACGCGGGTTACTTTCATTTACGTGATTAATTCCTTCCTGGAAGCTCATAGGCCGCGTGCTCGCCTTTTGATTATATACATTCAGACGTCTGATTGGACGGCTAAATATGGAGATTATGAAGAGTTTAATGATGATGGTCTTGTTGTTCATGCATCAGTTCAGTTGAGTCATGATGTGAGAAACGCAACACTGACAAATGGCTCAATAAATCGAAGAAAATCCTTAAAGATATCCTAATAATCGATGCATTAACAAGGTTATAGCTATAGGTTGTGTTACAAAAGATCAATTTATGAAAAAAAAATTTTGACAGCTTTACTGTCTATAATTTCAAGTCATATTTGACTTTTTAATCTATTTATAGTTAGAAAAAATGTCAAAAGAACTTCAAATACAAGAAAAGAATACAAGAGCGTTCTTTGTACACATTCCTGTGTATGAGCTGTTGCTATAGAAACCATAACACTTTAAAATAAAGCTGTGGCTACGCTGCTGTCAGCTCATTTTAAATGATAAAGGTTTTCATTAGGGAGAAATTAATCTCAGATGTTCTTTTAGCTCTTTTAAAGCTCCACTCAGGCATCTGTTGTTCCCATGACCAGCGTTTGTTGTTAGCCAAAATCCTCAGTGCTAATCACCTCGCTGTAAGTAGCAGTGAATCAGGATTACTGCAGCCAGGATTCCAGTTCTGACCGAAAATCTACAGCATGTACACAAGCCGACGTACACTGTGGCCTTCATCACTGAAACGGTGGCTGAGTTTTAAAAAAATAAAGACACTTTGATTTTCCTTTACTGTATCTGGAAATTTCCATGTATTTCTCTGAGGTTTTAATAAATCGTGGCTTTGGCATAAACTCATACTGAATAAACCACGGGACCTAAATCAAAGGTTGCATCACATTCAGCAACATGGTCACATGATCACAAATAACACATTCATCACCTTACAATATATCTGTTCATATTGTGCAGATGAACTGATATAACCACACATCAACCATAACATTAAAACCAGCTGCCTGATACTAAGCAGGTTCCCACGGTGACACTCCGAGAACTGATGGACTCCATCACGATCTCTGAAGGTGTGATGTGGTTTCAGCCATCAGGACATGTAATAAACTGAGCTTAGTAAGTCCTGTAAGTTGTCAGGTAGATCCTCCCTGGATCAGACATGTCCAGCACTCCTCACAGAAGCTTGAACAGACTGACATCTGAGGAAACTGGAGGCTTCACCAAGGAGTCAACACCATGAACCTCAAACCGTCCCTGGATTTTTGCGGCACTTCAGCAAGCATTATCCTGCTGAAAGAGGACACTGACATTAGGGAACAGCGTTAACATGCACCAGTGTTTATGTAGGTGGTTTGTGTCACAGTATCATCCTTTTGAGCACAGGTTTCCCAGCAGGAGATGTTCTGACCCAGTCGTCCGTCGCAATGTGGCTCGTATCAATTACAATTCACATTTTAACTTCTTCCGTCAAAACAACATTGAGAACTGACTGTTTACTTCCTGTCTAATAAACCCCACCCCCTGAGAGGTGCCACTGTAATCAGCGATATTCACTTCATCTGTCAGTGGCTTTAATAATATGGCTGAGGTGTGGCTGTGTATACACATATAGACATATACACATATACACGTACTGTATACACATATACACATACACATACTGTATACACATATACACATATAGACATATACACATATACACATACTGTATACACATATACACATACACATACTGTATACACATATACACATATACACATACTGTATACACATATACACATACACATACTGTATACACATATACACATATACACATATACACATACTGTATACACATATACTCATATACACATATACACATACTGTATACACATATACTCATATACACATATACACATACTGTATACACATATACACATATAGACATATACACATATACACATACTGTATACACATATACACATATACACATACTGTATACACATATACTCATATACACATATACACATACTGTATACACATATACACATACACATACTGTATACACATATACACATATACACATACTGTATACACATATACACATACACATACTGTATACACATATACACATATACACATACTGTATACACATATACACATATACACATACTGTATACACATATACACATATACACATACTGTATACACATATACTCATATACACATATACACATACTGTATACACATATACACATACACATACTGTATACACATATACACATACACATACTGTATACACATATACACATATACACATACGCATACTGTATACACATATACACATACTGTATACACATATACACATACACATACTGTATACACATATACACATACTGTATACACACATACACATACTGTATACACATATACACATACTGTATACACATATACACATACTGTATACACATATACACATATACACATACTGTATACACATATACACATACTGTATACACATATACACATACTGTATACACACATACACATACTGTATACACATATACACATACTGTATACACACATACACATACTGTATACACATATACACATACTGTATACACACATACACATACTGTATACACATATACACATACTGTATACACATATACACATACTGTATACACATATACACATACTGTATACACATATACACATATACACATACACATACTGTATACACATATACACATATACACATACTGTATGCACATATACACATATACACATATACACATACTGTATACACATATACACATATACACATACTGTGTACACATATACACATATACACATATACACATACTGTATACACATATACACATATACACATACTGTATACACATATACGCATATACACATATACACATACTGTATACACATATACACATATACACATACTGTATACACATATACACATATACACATACTGTATACACATATACACATATACACATACTGTATACACATATACACATATACACATATACACATACGTACTGTATACACATATACACATAATGTATACACATATAGACATACTGTATACACATATACACATATACACATACTGTATACACATATACACATACACATACTGTATACACATATACTCATATACACATATACACATACTGTATACACATATACGCATATACACACACTGTATACACATATACACATACTGTATACACATATACGCATATACACATATACACATACTGTATACACATATACACATTTAGATCCCCCAGGAAAAAGCATTTAATAATGTCGAGCATCAGCATCTCTGCAAAAGTTTATCAGAAGATGATTTGCACAGTGGTTTTAGGGGGAACTTTATGTATTGTGATGGTGTTAAAGGTGGCTGTGGATCTAATGTATGTACTCATTTATAACTAAATAAAATTCTCTCTCTCTCTCTTTCTCTCTCTCTTTCTCTCAGTCCCACAGCAGTGTATTAAGACATTCCTTCAGGCATTAATCACTCTAAAACCTCTCACATTCTCATGTTTCACGTGAAGGAGGATATAAAATCCTGCTGCTATTTTGAAAACCTTCTCATTTCAGACTCGTCTTAAGGAGCAGTGGAGTAACTGCTCACACTGTTACTGATACATTATCTGCAAAATGGCATCTCACATGTTACCTGAGGGATTCGTGGATTTTGACATGTTTGTGTTCGGCTCCATGCTGCTGGTTGGTGGTAGGTGCCAATATTTATTCATGCTCTTATACAGTAAAAGCTTAAAGTAAGTCTTTCCTCTGGCTGTTACACCGGAGACGCCTTCCATGAATGTTACATAAAAAATATAAACTTCTAAAAAAAAAGTAGTAAATATATAAGTAAATATATATGGCAAATTAAATAACTCTGTGTTGTTACTGTGGAAACAATATCATGATGGAACTGGTGTATTAATATAAACTTGCGCTAGTGTCAGCTGTAATAAAACCTAATTACCAATCAGAAAGCAGAATTCAGCTCTGATGTAATAGTAATGTATAGAAGTCATGGCCTAATGGTTAGATAGTTTGACTCCTAACCCTAAGGTTGTGGGTTCGAGTCTCGGGCCGGCAATACCACGACTGAGGTGCCCTTGAGCAAGGCACCGAACCTCCCCAACTGCTCCACGGGCGCCTCAGCATAAATGGCTGCCCACTGCTCCGGGTGTGTGTTCATGGTGTGTGTGTGTTCACTGCTGTGTGTGTGAACTTTGGATGGGTTAAATGCAGAGAACGAATTCTGAGTATGGGTCACCGTACTTAGGCGTATGTCACGTCACTAATAGTTGTAAATGTTTAGTAGTGTTAAAAATGTGTTTATATTTTGATGCAAGTGTGTGTTGATTTACAACTACAGCTTGCACAATGCTAAACTGGTGGCTAAAAGCTACATTAGCTCCGACATAAAAATGGAAAGTGTGTTGCTTTAATACACACCTTCTGTTTACCAGGCTCCAAGGTGTGTGTGCCATAATACCGTGTGTGTGTGTGTGTGTGTGTGTTTAGGTTTGCTTGGCTTCTTCCTAAACTTCATATCCATGTTGGCCTTCCTGAATGTGAAGCAGCTCAGGACTCCCAGTAACTTCTTCGTCTTCAGTCTGGCACTCGCTGATCTTGGACTCAGCTGTAACGGTCTGATCTCTGCTTACACCAGTTACCTCAGGTACACATCACTCTAAGGTACAGGTCACTCTGTGCTACACGTCATCCTGAGGTACACATCACTCTGAGGTACACAAGAATCTGAGGTACACGTGAATCTGAGGTACACATTACTTTGAGGTACATGGCACACTGAGGTTTACGTTACTTTGAGGTCCACATCACTCTGAGGTACACGTTACTTTGAGGTCCACATCACTCTGAGGTACACGTTACTTTAAGGTACATGGCACACTGAGGTACATGTTACTTTGAGGTCCACGTCACTCGGAGGTACACGTTAATTTGAGGTACGTGTGTGCCGTGAATTCAGTCACGACACACTGAATTCATATTATTTGTTTGTTTGTTTGAAGGATACATGTTGTACATGTTGTTATAGCAGTTATCTTACTTACAAGGTTTGTGTGTGTGTGTGTGTGTGTTGTAGATACTGGCCATTTGGTCCAGAGGGTTGCCAGATCCATGCTTTTCAGGGATTGTTGTCCATCTTGTTGGGAATCAGTTTTCTTGGTGCTGTAGCATGGGACCGATATCACGTTTACTGCACCAGTGAGTTCAGATAAATCCAATTTATTTCTGTCCTAGAAAACTAATCATCACATTTTGACCAAATAGCATCCAGAACTCAGCAGTGCTGCAGTGTGAACTGTTCTATTACAATTATCAAGAATATTCACAAACACACAACTACACTCAAGTGTGTGTGTGTGTGTGTGTGTGTGTGTGTGTGTGTGTTTCAGAGCAGAAGATGTTCTGGAGCACTTCTCTGACCATGAGCTCCATCATGTGGATTTTGGGGGTGCTGTGGGCTGCTCTGCCTTTACCCTTCATCGGATGGGGAGTGTTTGACTTCGAGCCCATGCATGTAGGCTGCACACTCGACTACACCAGAGGAGACAGGTACACACAAACACACACACACACACACACACACACACACACACACACACACACACACACACACACACACACACACTTCTTCACACATGAACAGTATATTTAAATGAAATTGTTTAAAAGAATGTATATAAACCTTAAATGAATAAGGTCTATATACATTCTTTAAACATATTCATTTACATATATAACATATTAATACATCTGCTACTGAGTTACATATATAACTAATAATATATAAATAATTATTCACACTTCTCCCTGGTGGAGGGTAACCAGGTTGTAAGAACTTCTTTAAAATGCCAAAAGAAGAAACAAGAGCAAGAAACAAAAAAATAGAGAGAAGGTAATTTATTGTAAACTGCATTTAAACTCAAACAGGCTGTTCATCAGCTGATTAAGGTTTAAGACCACAGCCTTTAAAAGTTAAAATCTGTGCAAAAATATGGCTTTAATGTCATTGTCCTTCAGACAGTCACACTGTGATGATCTCCTGATGGCAAAAGCAAAAAGGCTTTCTGTTTTAGAACGTGGCAGATTGTTGAGCTGCACAAAGAGCCATCACTGCTGAGGTTGGACGCAGTAAGTCAGTCATTTTAAATTTCTTAAAAAGATATTAAGAGTTATGGGACAAAAAATCAAGTGGTAGAACCAAAAATATTTCACCTGCACTGAGCCGAGGGATCCGACGGTCTGTCTGAGAAGAAAAAGGCCGAACCTCGACCCAAATTAAGGCCGTTACTGATGCTGACTGCAGCCCAATAACCATAAGATGGCATCTGCGAGAGAAGGGTTTAAAGAACAAAAAAGTCTTGGAAAGCCACGTCTCCTCCCAGACCACAAACTTGCCCCTTTGGAATTTGTTAGGGAGCAAAAAACATGGGACACTGAAAGATGGAAGAAATATTTATTCTCAGACAAGAAATAATGTAACCTGGACGGTCCTGATAGCTTCCAGTGATACTGTCATGACAAGGAGGTCCCACTGGAGATGTTTTCTACCCAGCACAGTGGAGGAAGCTCCATCATGATCTGGAGTGCTTTTTCCTTCAATGGGAAAATGGAGCTTCAGGATGTGCAGGGCGTCAAACGGCACCTGGCTAAGTGGACATGCTAAGTGGGCAGGCATCCCTCTGGACTGAGGGCCCTCGTTTGTGTGGTCTTCCAACAGAACAACGCTGTAGTTCACAACAACCGCCTGAAGAAGAACTTCTTGCAGAACAATAACGTTGCTCTTCTGGACCATCCTGCATGTTCCCCTGATCTAAATCCCCTTGAGAATCTCTGGGGATGGATGGCAAGGGAAGTTTATAAAAACGGACATCAGGTCCAGACTGTGGATGTTCTTCATGAAGCCATCTTCACCACATGCAGCAATGCTCCCACTAGCCTCCTGATATTTTGAAGCAGTTCCTACAACCTGGTTATGATCCACCAGCACGAAATACAAACACTTGGAGTGTTTCCCTGCTCTTAAGATTTTGTTCAGGAGCGTATATACATATAAGAGCTCCAGAGATACCTACAGAAGAATCTGTAGAGCCAGAGATAATGGCAGAAAAAATGGGGTTAGTGTTAGTGTTAGTGTAGCTGATGCACAGCACTGGCTCAGCTACATTCCTGGATATTTAACACAAGCTTCACACTTTATTTATTTATTTTTAGAAGATTGTTATTTTTTGCAGCATCTACATTACAGCGCAGTGAAATTCTTTCTTTTCAAACCCCAAGTGAGGACGTTGGGGTCAGAGCGCAGGGTCAGCCATGATACAGGACCCCTGGACAGAGTTAAGGTTCCCCAAAAATATTCTCAGCAATCTGTGAGAGTTACCTTATATGGAGTTTGTAGGCGTGGCCAAATGTAAAGCAACTGTGTCGAATGTGAGTAAGGATTTATGGCTGCTTGACTTTTATCACCGTCACCAAAAAATTGAGTTTAGACAGAAAAGTAAACCAAAAGCTCCGCCTTCTCTCATCATTTCATTCAAAATGTTCAGCTTCCTAATAAACCTCTGTATTTGTAATATCAGTAAAACACCTTGACACAAGACTAACCCGTGACTTTAAACTCTAGCCGTGTTTATGGTGCTAATTAAACTCCTGATGTCAGTGACATGTGGTGTGATTATCTTCTCTGTGATGGTCAGAGGTTACATCACCTACATGATGACTCTCACTGTGCTCTACCTGTCCTTCCCTCTCCTTATCATACACACCTCCTATTCCTCCATCTACACTTACTTCAAAAAGATCCACAACTTCAAGGTAACACAATTCAAACACACACACACACACACACACACTAACACAAATATTCATTCATTATTTACTGAATTTATTAACATTAAATGACCATAAACTCTAGCTTTATCACTCTAGATGATTGACAACTAACCTCAAATATTATCTTTCTTTCTTTCTTTCTTTCTTTCTTTCTTTCTTTCTTTCTTTCTTTCTTTTTTAATGAAACAAATGATAAAACTAAATAAAACTAATGATAGATTAAAGGAACCTTTAATTAGCGAAAATAAATTCTAAGAATCTTCAGCTATATAACACAAATAACACAAAAATTATACAACTGCCTTCATTTATAAACTATAAATAAATGTATTTATAAAGATCTATTTAAAGATCATTTTAAAATAATAATTTATAAATGTAAATAATTCTTATTTTTTAATTGTTTATTGTTTGTAGCTCAGGTTTATAAAAATTGTTTAAGTGCAGATTGTTTGTGTGTGTGTGTGTGTGGGTGTGTGTTTGGGTGTGTGTGTGTGTGTGTGTGTGTGTTTGTGTAGT
>NC_083461.1:2323070-2375570 GCF_030014155.1 Tachysurus vachellii
CATCCCTAACTCTAACACATCTCTAACTGTAACTCAACCCTAACTCTAACACATCCCTAACTCTAACTCAACCCTAACTCTAACACATCCCTAACTCTAACTCAACCCTAACCCTAACTCAACCCTAACTCTAACTCAACCCTAACTCTAACTCAACCCTAACTCAACCCTAACTCTAACTCAACCCTAACTCTAACACATCCCTAACTCTAACACATCCCTAACTCTAACACAACCTTAACTCTAACACATCTCTAACTGTAACTCAACCCTAACTCTAACACATCCCTAACTCCAACACATCCCTAACTCCAACACATCCCTAACTCCAACACATCCCTAACTCTAACTCAACCCAACTGCATTTATATAACAGCAGCACTTTGGGTAAAACCTGGGCATGATCTGTTATTGGACATCAAGATGAGCCACATTGATCAGGTACAGTGAGGATCAGTCATGGCCTCCCATCAGACTGCAGGAGTTCACCTACAGCTCAACAGAGAAGGAGAGAGTACACATCATTTACGTCTGTTAGTGTCTTATAATGATCTTGGGTATTCTCCAGACTTCAAAACCTACAACAATAATGTTGTTTCCTCAGTTCTAATCCTCAAACTTTCAGAAAGCTGTAACTGTTGAACATCCAAAGAAGATGACATTTTGTAGTGGAGATAATGAAGTGTAACAGTCATGAAGCTCAAAAAAAAAAGTTCAGGAAAATGACATTTTATCTTAAAATGAAATAATGAATGATTTAATTTCACATACATTTCACAATACATGCATAACGAAATACATTTCAATATTACATAAATAAACAAATAAATAAATAAATAAATAAATAAATAAAACCAATCAGTAATAAAATTAACTGATGGTGCTGATGTTGTGTAGTGTTATGATGTGAACACTAGGTGGCAGTATCTCTACACTCTGAAATATCGTATTGTCGGGAAGTTCTGAATGTTGTTGATCTTCCAACTGCTGTTTATTTTTCATTTTTACTTTCCATTCGTATCGCTTAATTTTATATTTTATACTGTCTATTTTTTTTATAATGTCTATATTTTATAGACACACCTTTATTATGTAGGTATATATATATATATATATATGTGTGTGTGTGTGTGTGTGTGTGTGTGTGTGTGTGTGTGTTGTTCTAGATTAATTATTAATCATAATTCCATAACGGGAGATTTTTTTATTGTTATATTATTATTATTATTATTATTATTATTATTATTATCCCCCTCCCCCAGGATGGGACACTGTCCATTTCTGTGATAGTGAAAAGCTCGTTTATTTATTTATTTATTTATTTATTTATTTATTTATTTGTTTGTTTGTTTGTTTGTTTGTTTGTTTATCATTAAATTATTTGCTCGTCCTTCTTTAGTTTCAGCATCAATGCCGTTTTATTTTTCAGTCCTTTTATTTATTCACTTTCAGATCTAGAACAGAATTTATTTTGCTTTAACGTCTTTTTAATTTACACATTTACAGAATTTTAAGGCTTTATTTTACATGATAAGAATTTATTCATTTATTTTATTTTGGTTTCTATTGTGTCCCTTTTTCTTTCAATACCACACACACACACACACACGTACCCATTGGGAAGGAGGTGATGCTCGTGTATCTCTCTTTCCACTTCTGATTGGTCAGTGCGATTCTGTTGAGAGAGAGAGAGAGAGAGAGAGAGAGAGAGAGAGATCAGAACCCAGTGCTGTGAGTTCATACGCGCTAATGGCAACAGCAGCAGCACAGTTTGCGCATCCGGACAGTCTGACCAGAAGAGGGACAGAGACAGAGAATAAGTAGAGTAACGTGAGAACAGAGACAGAGAATAAATAGAGACACGTGAGGACAGAGACAGAGAATAAATAGAGACACGTGAGGACAGAGACACAAGATGAAAATGAAGGGACGGATGAGTTGAAGGCTGCGCGTAAAGACAGAAACTGGGAGAAACTTCGCGCTTCGGCAGGGAAAGAAAAAAGGGAATCAGCAGTAGGTGAGATTTTCCTTTTCCTCCCGCTGCAGCATGGAGGAGTCCGGAGGGTCTCTCGCTCTGGCCAAATCAGCTGCTCAGAAACTTTCCGAGAGGACAAAGCAGCTCGGCGGGGCGGTGCACGACCCCGAGCGCCAGCGGAGGATTATCTTAGTGATCGTGTGCGTGGCGCTGCTCTTAGACAATATGCTGTACATGGTGATCGTGCCGATTATCCCAGATTATCTGGCCGACCTGGAGAGCGAAAATGAAGCAAAGACACACAGTAACACCTCCTCTCTCAGCACCAAGGAGAACCTGGATGTAAAGATAGGAGTTCTATTCGCCTCCAAAGCCATTGTCCAGCTTCTTGTGAACCCTTTATCAGGGACATTTATTGACCGGGTGGGTTATGACATCCCACTCCTGATTGGGCTAACGGTCATGTTCTTATCCACCAGTGTGTTTGCATTTGCTGAAAACTATGTCACATTGTTTATGGCACGCAGCCTACAGGGTCTTGGTTCAGCGTTCGCAGACACATCAGGCATCGCCATGATCGCTGACAAGTACACAGAGGAGGCAGAACGCAGTCGTGCACTCGGTATTGCCCTGGCATTCATATCATTTGGCAGCCTCGTGGCACCACCGTTTGGTGGAGTGCTGTATGAGTTCGCCGGCAAGCGTGTACCATTCATCGTGTTGGCATGCGTGTGTCTAGCTGATGGTTTGATGCTGCTCACTGTGATCAAGCCCTTCTCAGATCGGTCACGTGAGAACATGCCCATCGGCACTCCCATCCACAGGCTCATGATGGACCCGTACATTGCAGTGGTGGCAGGTGCACTTACGGTGTGCAATGTGCCGCTGGCCTTCCTCGAACCCACGGTGTCCAACTGGATGGAGACCACGATGCACGCCAGTAAATGGGAGATGGGCATGACATGGCTGCCTTCCTTCTTCCCGCATGTTCTGGGCGTGTATATGACGGTCAAACTGGCAGCCAAGTACCCACACCTGCAGTGGTTCTACGGTGCTCTGGGCATGGTGATCATCGGTGCTAGCTCATGCACCGTGCCTGCTTGCAAGAACTTCGGACAGCTCATGATGCCGCTGTGCGGTATCTGCTTTGGGATCGCGCTCGTCGACACGGCACTGTTGCCCACGCTGGCCTTCCTCGTTGATGTCCGTTACGTGTCTGTTTATGGCAGCGTATATGCCATAGCAGACATCTCATACTCTGTGGCCTATGCCATGGGGCCCATTGTGGCCGGGCAGATCGTCCATAACCTGGGGTTTGTCCAGCTCAATTTGGGCATGGGCCTCGTCAACATGCTCTATGCTCCCGCTCTGCTTGTGCTGCGCCACGTCTGCCAGATGAAGCCGTCCTTCTCTGAGCGGAACGTGCTGCTGGAGGAGGGTCCCACAGGACTCTATGACACCATCAAGATGGAGGAACGCAACTTAAAAAGGAAAGGACTGAGCACCACCACAAACATCAACACTACAACCAGTGCTCTGCCCATTGAGGACGGATTCGGATCGAGATCGTTCTCAGAGGAGGAGTCGTCTGGACCAGAGTACACTTAACATCATACACTTACATTCTCTATAAAGGTTAGAGAAGGAGTAAGAGAAGGTTCTTTACACATTAATACATTCTAATACATATTAAATGATGTAAGTTCCTGAAACAAATTTACTTTGTTTCTCATATAATTATAATGATTTTTTCTTGGAGGTTTTTAACACAGACGTGTCACAGTTGATACAAGCTGAAACACCCTTAAAGGATTTTCACGTTTGGTTTCCTAAGTAACATTTTATGTCTTTATCCATGTAGTATCGGTGCCATAAAGAACCTAAGAGAAAACAGGTACTTTGGGAATGCTGCATAGTTATTAGTTGACTTAAAGGACACTATTTTTTTAGAGAGGTTTCAACACAGAAACCTTCACAGAGAAAAACTGGCAAACATTTGACTTTTTTTAGTAGTCTTTTATAGTGCCAATTATATATATACATATTAGTGAACCAAAATCTATACTTGGATGTCATTTCTAGCACTTTTAATGTTTACAATTATAGTAATATTTAATTTCAAATTTAAATTTCTCCTAATGTCGACATGTTACTGGTGTTCTGTGACACTGCAGATTCAACACAGTGCTTTATTAACGCCGTGTTAATGAGGATTTAAAGCATTTCAGCCTCACACAGGAGTTTAGATCCACACTGCTGCTCATACTGTGAAGTTTTCATGAAAAAGTGAACTGTATTAAACCATTACATCAGACAAAACGCATTAACGTCACCGAGCTGCTTCTCTTACATGTATAGAACGGATATGTACAGAAAAGATCACGACATATTTCACATCTATTTCCATACGAACAAAAACGGTAGCTTATTTTGATGTAAAGAAAATTGTGATTTTATTTGTTGTACAAAATATATTTCAGCTTTAACAAAATCTCCAGCTATTTAATTAAGAATATCTTTTAAATACTGAACTACAATATGACGTGTACATATCTGTAAATCAGTGTAAATTGGTGGTGTGTGAATATGTGGATATGATTAAATATAAATATAAATAAATAAATAAATAAATATATGTATGGAACTGTTTCAAGCTATGTAAAGGCAAAACTATAAGGTGTTAAAGTCAGAACAACGTGGAGTTTTCTCATTTATGATGATTTTAATAATAAAAACTCTTGAAACAGGCATCACTGTTGTACTGTATCTGCTTTAACAACAACAAACAACAAACAAACAAACACAGTCAATAGTTTTTAATTAAATCACCATAATGAATGATTGTTAATTAATGTTATTAAACATTACAAAGAGTAAATTATCCAGAATAAATTAGATGCATGATATAATTTAATTTACTGTTGTTGTTTTTTTTTTTGTCGTTTTATTTAGTTTTTATTTAATTTTACTTAATTTATTTAAAGTCCGTGTCACAGAGGATAATCTGAGATGATGGGAATTATTTGTAGATACATTAATACATTTATTATAAGAATCTCTTAATATTTAATAATCTCTTATAATATATAAATTATAATAAAGTAAATAATGTTAAAAAAAGATACTATTGTTTTTATTAAACTTGATCTATTTAGTCAGATTAGCTGTCAAACAAATTGCTTCAGTTAATATTAAAATTATTATTAAAATGATTATAATTGATGGTGTTTATCATCAGATATTATTAGTATTTAAATAGCGGGATATTTTGGTTAAAGAGGTTTGAGTCACAGACAGCGTGCGCTACAAACTGACCAATCAGAAAGCTTCAGAACTCCTTTATCGTATCCACTGACCAATGACAAACGCGTCCGATTAGCCAAGGGGGCGTGGTTTCGGACGAAAGCCTGAGGGCGAAGAGAAGAGGCAGAAATAAAGTGACGGCGCGCGCGGAACGAGGAGCGCGAGGACTGTGAGGAAGGAGCGCGTGCGTCAACTAGTACAGCATCCCACAGGTAAGTTACCTGAAATAAAGAATAATATATTCATTTAAAATAAATGATCTAGTAAATATTAAACTCTGTATTAATGTCTAAATAAATTAATGCGGTATGAAATGGGGGATTTCTCTGTAATATATAAAGCCATTATTATTATTGTTATTATTATTATTATTATTAGTAGTATTAGTAGTAGTAGTAGTAGTAGTAGTATTGTTATTGATATTATTATTGTTATTGTTGTTATTGTAATTATTCTTATATTATTATTGTTATTATTGTTGTTGTTGTTATTATTGTTATTATTACTGTTGTTGTTGTTGTTGTTATTTTAGTTTTAAATATCCAGTATTGTAGATTGCTTTCTTGGTGACAATGACAGTGTAATTAAACATATATTTTATTGTTAATATTATTACTATGAATGAAGGATGATGAAGAGTCTCAGTGTAAAGTGTAAAATGTTCTTGTGCAGCTCTGGAGATGTTATTAATTATTATTATTATTATTATTATTATTATTATTATTAATACTAGTAAGATGAGTATGTTGTGATTTTAAGTGATTCTCATGGCACTGAGGCGTCAGCTGAAGTTTCACTTAATATTAATAATCAGACAATTTAGATTGATGCAGAAGATTCCTGCATCATTGTTAAATATTTACATCATGTGTGTATATAGAGACGTGTGCAGAAGTTTTCACACACCCCATCTGAATGTCTGAGACACAGATGCTGTAGTTAGAATATTTTTTTTCTTTGCCTTAAATGTAACTGCACTGATGTTTGTCTTTATCACTTATCATCTATTTTACATGACTGAATGTCTGTAGCATTTGTTCTGTTACTCAGCTACTCCTCAGCTCGACTTTTACAGTTTTACTAATCATTGTTTTTCACAGACTTACTTTTAATTATTATAATTATTGAATTCTTTATAAATGTTCCTTCATTGTCGCAAGAATTTAAAACAAATCAGTGTGACATGATATTAATAGAAAAACAAACATTATTGATTTATGAAGGAGATGAAAAGAATGATAAATGTGTAAACACACTCCTAATGTGTGTGTGTGTGTGTGTGTGTGTGTGTCTGTGTGTTGTTAAGACCATCCGATCGGCCTCTGGATCATACTGTGAAGATGCCTGTGCTGGAACAAGAACCTTCCAGAGACAGCCATGTAAGCATAATATCGCCATCATCATCACCATCATCATCATTACCATCATCATCAGTCACTACAGCATTAACTCACTGTAGTGTATAAACTCTCCCCTTCTGCATTACTTTGTGTGATTCATTAATTATTGACCTTTTTTTCTTATTTTTGTCCTGTTTCGGTTACATCTGATGAGGTGATCATGAGGTGCACTGATGAAAAAAACACACACACACACAATGGAAGGAGTCTCCAGTGTCCGCACTGTGTGACGCTCAGAGTTAAATCTGGAACTTTACGCTTTCCCACATCTTCAGAACAGAAGAGTTTACACATCTTTGTGTTTTTTATTTTCTTTCCTATCACTTGTGTCTTGTGTTACCTTAGAGAGAGAGAATAAAGAGGGACTAGTCAGGGAAAGACTGTTTATAGCTGCTATAATGTAAGTGACAACAGGAACTGACTCGCTTCCTGAAAGTTCCACCTTATTAAAAGCAACTGAATTCATTCACCTATGGTCATGAGCTTTGGGTCAAGACCGAAATTACAAGATCCCGGATACAGTACAGGCGGCCGAAATGAGTTTCCTCTGTAGGGTGGCTGGGCGCTTCCTTAGAGATAGGGTGAGGAGCTCGGTCACTTGGGAGGAGCTCAGAGTAGAGCCGCTGCTCCTCCACATCGAGAGGAGTCAGCTGAGGTGGCTCGGGCATCTGTTCCGGATGCCTCCTGGACGCCTCCCTGGGGAGGTGTTCCGGGCATGTCCAACTGGGAGGAGGCCCCGGGGAAGACCTAGGACACGCTGGAGGGACTATGTCTCTCAGCTGGCCTGGGAACGCCTCGGTATTCCCCCGGAAGAGCTGGACGAAGTGTCTGGGGAGTCTGGGCATCCCTGCTTAGACTGCTGCCCCCGCGACCCAGCCCCGGATAAGCGGTAGAAAATGGATGGATGGATGGATGGATGAATTCATGTTGAAACACTGCTGTGATATTAGAGCAATAAAAGATTTCTGGATGTGATTTTATATTGAATAAACCTCAGGTTTGATTACAGAAATTTTAGTTTTTAGTTGAATTATAGCTCTGGTTTATACACATATGTATACATATATATATACGTATATATATACAGTATATATATATACGTATATATATATATATATATATATATATATATATATATATATATATATATATATATATATATATATGTATATATATATATATACACACTGAAAATAATATTTTGTCATATTCTACTGATTTATGATCTTTATATTCAGCTTGAAACGTTTACATTAATGTCGATTGGATCCTTCAGCTCTCTAAAGGCTCAGCTAACAGACTCACTTCAGCTAATAGAGTACTGATGGAATGGCTCTTAACACGGCGTCAGCGATTGTCCCGTGGGCCGAGAGGCAAGTGAGGGTGTGTTAAAAAGCATACAGACACTGTGAGTGTGTGTGTGTGTGTGTGTGTGTGTGTGTGTGTGTCTGGTCATGCATATACAGTTCAGTATTGAGAAGAAAGATATTCTTGTTGTTATAACAGACATATAAGAGGTTATTGATGATTGTTCAGAATCGCATGGGGTAAAAATAAAGAAATATTAAAATAAATAAAAAACTAAACATTTAATTTCACACATCAGGTTGAATCCTAATTATCTGTAGAGACTCAGTGGGCATTGTTTTACTCTGTTAGCTAGTTCATTTGTAAATAGACTCAGTACTAGTATTGAGTATTATAGTCTAATTCTCTACAATAAACAAATAGATTTTTTTAAGGTACTGGATTTACGTTTACATTTTCATGTACATTTACATTTTACATTTACGTTTACGTTTACATTTATATGTACATTTACATTTATGTTTAAATTTACGTTTACGTTTACATTTATATGTTTATGTTTACATTTACATTTATGTTTACATTTATGTTTATGTTTACGTTTGCATTTACGTTTACATTTATATTTGCATTTATATTTACATTTACGTTTACATTTACGTTTATGTTTACATCTACATTTACATTTATGTTTACATTTTTGTTTACGTTTACATTTATGTTTAAGACATTTGTCAGACGACATCAATGTGATGTGGATTTTTGTCAAATATACAGAAAACATACACTTGTCTATCGCACCCCAAACGATCCTGAGGGATTTTTTTAAACTGGGATATTGTCACATCAGTCCATGTTGACATTAAATAATCTCCTTAAACTCATTAAAACTAAACAAACTGGAAGTTCGTCATGTGTCATGGATCATCTAACTGCTCTCATGATTTCCATATCATAGGTTCATAATAAATTAGTAGACTAGACTGCATCATATTTGTATAAATACATGTCCTTTAGGGCCTACCCACACTACCTGTACCAGACCTGCAGCAAACCCTGTCTTCATACCTGAGGTGTGTGAAACATCTCGTGCCTGAAGCTCAGTTTCAGAAGACCAAAGACATGGTGGAGAAGTTCGGCAAACCAGGAGGAACAGGAGAGATGCTCCAGAAGAAATTACTGGAGAGGAGAGACCAGACCAAGAACTGGGTATAAAATACAGCACACTACACACCCACACTCACTACACACACTACACACACAGAACCTGTGCAATGATACATATCAATAGAGTACAGATGTGTATGTAATGGAGTGTGAAGAGGGATTCTTCAGTTCTTCTCTCTGGTGGAACCCTTGAAGAAGGTTCCCGTAACAGAAAAAGAAGAAGCTCTTACTCAGTTACAAGTCACTCATCACTCACAGTTTGTTTCTTGTAGGAAAATAGACTGCTTGCATTGTTTCTTGTGGGTGTGACCTGTCCACCATTTTGTTTTTACATCCCATAAGACCATTTGTTAAGATCATCTCATTCAAACAGAATTGAGATAAATCTCACGTTAAATATCTAAGAGTAGCTCTGCACTAGAGATACAAGGCTAATGTAGAGGCTTGGTAACGGATATCTATGTTCTGTGTATGATTCAGGTTTATGATTACTGGCTGGAGGACATGTACCTGAACAACAGACTCGCACTTCCTGTTAACTCCAGTCCCGTCCTGGTGTTTCCCAGACAGGACTTCAGAGACAGAGACGACTCCCTCAGGTATCCTGCTAGCAGACAGTTACACAATTATGGATGTAATTTGCTATTATATTACGCTTTAACAATTAACTGTGAATAATAACAATAAAGTATTAGAACAAGCATGTTTACTGTCAGAGCTAATTATAAAAAACTAACCAACACCTGATAACCAATCAGATTCCAGCACAGGATGGATGATGGTGCTTCAGAAATAAAATTGGTTTCTGCTGATGAATGATAAAACTTACAGTCTCTATTTTATTTCACTGAGGCAGAATAATGCAGAGCACTCAACACACACTGCCTCAGGGAGAGAGAGAGAGAGAGAGAGAGAGAGAGAGAGAGAGATGCAATAGAAATAGGTTAGAGATCTGCGTCTGTGTGTGTGTGTATGCATGTGTGTGTGTGTGTGTGTGTGTGTATGCGCGTGTGTGTATGCGTGTGTGTGTGTGTGTGTGTGCGCGTATGTGTGTGTGCGTATGTGTGTGTGTGTGTGTGCATGTTTGTGTTTGAAGAGTTTCTCAGAAAGCAGCAGTGATGAACACAACATACTGTTTCTCTTCTCTAATCTATACATCTTCAGTAATGTAATCATATTATTGTCTCATTTCTGAGCAACAACAGAGACTAATTCTGTGTGTGTGTGTGTGCGTGTGTGTGTGTGTGTGTGTGTGTGTGTGAGAGAGAGTGAGAAACATGATCAGTTTGTGTATTTGTGATTATTCTTTGTGTAGATGAGGGTTCACCACACTTTATACACAACCATATACAAACAAACACAAACAATATATTTGTCTGTGTCTAACAAGTCTAACACACACACACACACACACACACACACACACACACACACACACACACACACACACACACAATACTGTACTGCTTCCTCACTTCCATTTCATTATTATTCTTATTGCATTTCTCTAGAGTACAGTAAAGGAGGCGTGACCTCGGTGTCTATTATAGTGAAGTGGGCGTGGTATCTGTGTCTATTACAGCCTATAAGTTTATTATCATGAAGGAGGCGTGGCATCTGTGGCTATTACAGTGAAGGGGGCATGGCCTATATGTTTATTATCATAAAGGAGGCATGGCATCTATGTCTATTACAGAGAAGGAGGCGTGGTCTCTCTGTCTATTACAGCAAAGGAGGTGTGGCCTCTGTGACTGTTACAGTGGAGGAGTGGCCACTGTACCTGATGATCTTTTCTTACAGATTTGCTGCTCGTCTGATGTCAGGTGTGATGGAGTATAAAGCCATGCTGGACAGGTACGCTGTTACTCACCTGTGCAAATCAAACCTTCTGACACAAGAGATAATAATAAGAGAATGATTTAAATGACTGGTGTTTTTGAAGTAAAGCCAAAACGCTGATAGAAAGGTTTACAGGAGGACTTTACCCCCGGATTGTGTTCGAGGTCAGGAGGTCGGTGCTGAGCTGTGTATGGAGCAGTATTACCGTTTCTTCACATCCTACAGACGACCTGGACTAAACAAAGACTCACTGATCACACAGAGCAGCACAGGAGCCCAGAAAACACCTGAACTCGGACACGTCATAGTGGCCTGCAACAACCAGGTCATTATTATTATTACTAGAAACTGTCACAGAATCTGTATCTTATACCACACTTTACTAATGACCCCACAAACTATTAAATATCATAACTGTCTTACCATATCTTCAGTCCACCGTACGTGTTTCAAAGCACATCTTATTCACCCTAAATACTGTATGAGCCTCATAAACACCTTCACAACCAACATCAGTCTCCTATGTGTGTGTCCCAAATCATGGTTTATTTATAAGAAGGCCAAAGAAGTACAATCACTCAGTGCATCACAAGTCACCAGTCTATTCTGGAAATGTCTTAGACCACATAATCTATTGTCTATAAGACACAAAACATCATCAAATCACTGTGGGCGTGTCCCAAACCACACCTTATTTAATATAAGCACCATAAACACCATTGCCTCTTTGTGGGCGTGTCTTATAGCACATTTTATTCACTTAGCATAGCATATATAGCGTTTTTGTAAGTTCCTCACAAGATGATTTTGCGCAGTTGTTTGGAGAACCAGCGGTACTCTGGTGTTACAGAAAGAATCTGTACCTGGAAATGACTCAGGAACAGTTGTTATGCTGCTAATGAGCGCTTGGCCGTGGAGCTGCAGCTGGCTAACTCAATTAGTCCTGATTGGATCTACCACTTTGTCTGGCTAGAACGTCAGCGCTGGCAGGATTTTAACCCCTCACCAAGCAGTCTCAATGGACTTCACCTGACAAATCCACACCCACGCACTGTCATTTATTTACATTTATTTATTTATTTATAATTAATGGAGTAATTATGAGTTTCCAAACAGATTAATTTCATGTAGCATTAAGACAGAGACGAGATAACGCGACCGATCGGCATCAACGGAAACATCAAACTATCATCTGGTTTCTGAAACCGACTTCCACGTGATTCTGAAGTGAAATTAACTGAACACACTTCAGGAGTAATCTGGCTCAGGTTTGAATTCTACATGATTGACTCAAGGCCTAAAGTTGCGTCCAGTTTATTTCTGCTGTTAAATAAATTTGAAAGTAAAACAACACTAATAATTTAATCTGATGGTTTGTGTTCTAAATACAGTGTCAAGTGTAAGGGAGCAAACGTTAAACTAGAGAAGTGTAAATAGTGTTGATTTAGATCCTGGATAATCTTGGAAATTAATTCTTAAATTCACCACAGTGCTGCTGATTGCTGCTTTCTGATCAGTCAATAGCACCGGTTTATATTAAACACTCGCTCGAATACGTTCTCATTTCCATAGCAACAGCTCATCGACCGGGACCTGTACAGCGCACGCTCCGTGCAGAGGGATTAAACCCTATTCTGTAAAGCGCTGAAGCTGTTTGTTTCAATTTTCTGACATCATCAGGACAGAAGAGTTTACACTTCTTATTACTGCGATTAGGTTAAGAGAGGGGGGTCACGGTGGCTTAGAGGTTAGCACGTTCGCCTCACACCTCCAGGGTTGGGGGTTCGATTCCCGCCTCCGCCTTGTGTGTGTGGAGTTTGCATGTTCTCCCTGTGCCTCGGGGGTTTCCTCCGGGTACTCCGGTTTCCTCCCCCGGTCCAAAGACATGCATGGTAGGTTGATTGGCATCTCTGGAAAATTGTCAGTGTGTGATTGCGTGAGTGAATGAGAGTGTGTGTGTGTGCCCTGTGATGGGTTGGCACTCCGTCCAGGGTGTATCCTGCCTTGATGCCCAATGACGCCTGAGATAGGCACAGGCTCCCCGTGACCCAAGGTAGTTCTGATAAGCGTTAGGAAATGAGAAGATGAGGTTAAGAGAGAAAAGTTGCTGTAATGTAAGTGATAACAGGAAGTTCACAACATTAAATGTACCTATAAATGAATAAAACTATGACTTGTCATTTATTAATAATTGTTTGGCTTTTGTTAAAAGGAATAAAACTCTGTGGAATGTGCTGTTATCGGGCAAATAATCAGTGTCGTGTTGTTAAAGTGTTGTGTACAAGTATATCTGTTAGAAACACGATTTTTTACAGACACTACACGCCTCTCTCCTCAGTTCTTTGTGTTAAATCTGATGGAGAAATCGCGGAGGCTGGACGAGAGTGATGTCCTTACCCAGCTGGTCAGGATCAGTAAAATGGCAGAGAAGGTTGAGGAGAAACGTCCCCCTGTCGGCCTCTTCACCTCGGACAGCCGCACGGACTGGGCTAAAGCTAGAGACATGCTGCTGAAAGGTCAGAGGTCAGAGTAATCCGGGGATAAAATGTTAAAAATGTCTTGCAGAATCCTTGGTGTTTCAGTGAAGGTGTGTATTCTTATGTCAAATGTCCTGCAAGGACAGTGGTGTTAGATACTGTATATACACTCCTGATCAAAATCTTAAGAGCAGGGAAAATATTATAATTATTCACACTTCTCCCTGGTGGATGGTAACCAGGTTGTAAGAACTTCTTCAAAATGCCAAAAGAAGAAACAAGAGCAAGAAACAAAAAAATAGAGAGAAGGTAATTTATTGTAAACTGCATTTAAACTCAAACAGGCTGTTCATCAGCTGATTAAGGTTTAAGACCACAGCCTTTAAAAGTTAAAATCTGTGCAAAAATATGGCTTTAATGGCATTGTCCTTCAGACAGTCACACTGTGATGATCTCCTGAAGGCAAAAGCAAAAAGGCTTTCTGTTTTAGAACGTGGCAGATTGTTGAGCTGCACAAAGAGCCATCACTGCTGAGGTTGGACGCAGTAAATCAGTCGTTTTAAATTTCCTAAAAAGATATTAAGAGTTATGGGACAAAAAATCAAGTGGTAGAACCAAAAATATTTCACCTGCACCGAGCCGAGGGATCCGACGGTCTGTCTGAGAAGAAAAAGGCCGAACCTCGACCCAAATTAAGGCCGTTACTGATGCTGACTGCAGCCCAATAACCATAAGACGGCATCTGCGAGAGAAGGGTTTAAAGAACAAAAAAGTCTTGGAAAGCCACGTCTCCTCCCAGACCACAAACTTGCCCCTTTGGAATTTGTTAGGGAGCAAAAAACATTTGCATCAAGCAACAGTTACTGTACATCAAGCATGATGAGTGTGTGAAGTTATCTACAAGAACTGTGGGGCTTCTCACTACCGAGACCTTTTTTGGGCTGTGGTCTTAAACAGCTGATAAACAGCCTGTTTGAGTTTAAATGCAGTTTTTAATAAATGAAAACGGGGGTCAGACAGACCGAGTGTTTCTGTCAGTTATTTAGTTTGTAGCTTTAACATGTCAGTGGTGATTAGTGCAGGAACACAAACACTTAACAATGGTTTAAATCACTTCTCTTTATCATTGCTGCTTATTTATTTCTAAAGTGTGGGATTTGACTCTACATTGTAGGCCAATGTTTTCTTTTTTCCCCCTGAATTATGACCCTTTTTCCGCAAAGGATTTGATTTCTCATTAAGATAAAATGAAATGGAATGAAATTCATAAAGAAATATAATGAAATATACATTAATGGTCATTACCTCCTGTCCTCCATTTTGTTTCTTTTCTTGAGACTCAGATTTGCCTGATGGTTGTATGATCACCTCCACTGCTTTTGTGTTCCTGTGAATTTTGTGTGCGCAGTGCATCCACATAAAGCTCAGTGAAATTATAATGATTATTAATATTGTTTTATAATCATCGTAATAATAATAATAATAATAATAATAATAATAATAATAACACCACACACTCTCTCACATATCAGTGTGTGATTAACAGACCCAGTGAACCGTGAGTCTCTGGAGCTGATGGAGCAGTGTGTGTGTGTGCTGTGTCTGGATGAACCCACTGGAGTTCAGCCCACCGACTCCAACAGAGCGGCACTCATTCTGCACGGCGGTGGTCATGACAAGAACGGCGCCAACCGCTGGTACGACAAGTCGGTGCAGGTACGGCCTACACGACCGGCTAGACTTCTGCTGAGTTTATTATTTATCTGACATTAATAAAGTGAAACAGCTGATCATGACATCACTGGTCAGTAAACTGCCTGCTATTAATACAGATTATTTACACAGTACATGTGTTTATAGCTTCTTTAATCATTTGTGTCACTGATGCCCCATAACATTATACTCTATGTAACTATAAACGGATAAAAATTTGTTATACACAATTTTTTATAACTAAAAAATGGAATAATTCACAAAATGCTGCAGTTTAATGAATCAGCGGTTTAACCCATATCAGGACATACTGTTAAAGGAAAACAATCAACTTACACCACTTACAGTATCTTAAGTGTTCTCTTTAACTCTTTACCTCAGACACCTTAAAATATTATTTCCTCCTGTTTGTTTGTCTCGTGTCCGTGTTGATGACTGAACGTCTTCATCATGTCTCACTCCACAGTGGTGTTAATATGAAGCTCATATGAAAGTAGACACTCAGGAATTTAAGAATTTGTAGAGTTTCATCACTATTTTTCTTTTTTCCTACAATATTAGAGGTGATATATTTATAGAAAAGATCCAAAATAAACAAACAAAAAAAAAAAGCTGAGATGTTACAGGTGAGGTGTTACAGGTGCGGTGTTACAGGTGAGGTGCTACAGGTGAGGTGCTACAGGTGAGGTGTTACAGGTGAGGTGCTACAGGTGAGGTGCTACAGGTGAGGTGTTACAGGTGAGGTGTTACAGGTGAGGTGTTACAGGTGAGGTGTTACAGGTGAGGTGCTACAGGTGAGGTGTTACAGGTGAGGTGTCACAGGTGAGCTGTTACAGGCGAGATGTTACAGGTGAGATGTAATTACAGAGCAGTGTGTTGTGCTTGTTGTTGCAGTTTGTGGTTGGTGCTGATGGTGTGTGTGGAGTGGTGTGTGAACACTCACCATTCGAGGGGATCGTTCTGGTCCAGTGCACTGAATACCTGTTGAGGTACGTGTAAGACAAACAACTATACTTTGTCCACTGAGTGTTACAGTCCCTTCACATCACCTCTTTACATTGTTCAAATTTTCTTATAATCCAATTTTATAATCCAGTTTTATTGGTCTAGAGCTTTTAACAGTGGACACTGACACAAAGCAGCTTTACAGGATTACATACATTCAGAATATCAATTATTTATGTGTAGATTTATCTCTAATGAGCAATTCAGAGGTGACGCTGGTGAGGGAAAATCCCTGAGATGATATGAGGAAGAAACCGTGAGAGGAATCAGGCTGAGAACCTCATCCTCATATGGGCAATACCAGAGAGTGGGATTATAAATCATTATAAACACACAGAGTGGGATTATAAATCATTATAAACACATAGAGTGGGATTATAAATCATTATAAACACTGAGAGTGTGATTATAAATCATTATAAACAATGCGAGTGGGATTATAAATCATTATAAACACAGAGTGGGATTATAAATCATTATAAACACTGAGAGTGGGTTTATAAATCATTATAAACACCAGAGTGGGATTATAAATTATTATAAACACCAGAATGTGGGATTATAAATCATTATAAACACTGAGAGTGGGATTATAAATTATAAACACAGAGAGTGGGATTATAAATCATTATAAACACTGGGAGTGGGATTATAAATCATTATAAACACTGAGAGTGGGATTATAAATCAATATAAACACTGAGAGTGGGATTATAAATCATTATAAACACTGAGAGTGAGATTATAAATTATTATAAACACCAGAATGTGGGATTATAAATCATTATGAACACTGAGAGTGGGATTATAAATTATAAACACAGAGATTGGGATTATAAATCATAATAAACACTGGGAGTGGGATTATAAATCATTATAAACACAGAGAGTGAGATTATAAATCATTATAAACACTGAGAGTGGGATTATAAATCATTATAAACACCAGAGTGGGATTATAAATTATTATAAACACCAGAATGTGGTATTATAAATCATTATAAACACTGAGAGTGGGATTATAAATTATAAACACAGAGATTGGGATTATAAATCATTATAAACACTGGGAGTGGGATTATAAATCATTATAAACACAGAGAGTGGGATTATAAATCATTATAAACACTGGGAGTGGGATTATAAATCATTATAAACACTGAGAGTGGGATTATAAATCAATATAAACACAGAGTGGGATTATAAATTATTATAAACACCAGAATGTGGGATTATAAATCATTATAAACACTGAGAGTGGGATTATAAATTATAAACACAGAGAGTGGGATTATAAATCATTATAAACACTGGGAGTGGGATTATAAATCATTATAAACACTGAGAGTGGGATTATAAATCAATATAAACACTGAGAGTGGGATTATAAATCATTATAAACACTGAGAGTGGGATTATAAATCATTATAAACACAGAGTGGGATTATAAATTATTATAAACACCAGAATGTGGGATTATAAATCATTATAAACACTGAGAGTGGGATTATAAATCAATATAAACACTGAGAGTGGGATTATAAATCATTATAAACACTGAGAGTGGGATTATACAGTAAATCATTATAAAAACTGAGAGTGGGATTATAAAACAAAATGTAAGATGCAGTGCCCTGCGATGAAAACGTGTTAGAATAATCTGACCAAGCCCTCATCCTGATCACCTGTACAGACAACTTCTTCCATAAAACAGTTACTCCTCAGGATCAGAGATGTCTTAATGATGGTAACGAGATGATCTGATTCATTAATCATGTCGTGTTTGGAGCGTATTTACAGCTGAAACTTAACAAACCTGACAATTCCGTACCATTTGACCATCAACATGGATAAACCTGTATGGAGGAGAACATTCTGCAAGCTCTCCACACACATGAAACACACCAAGCCTTGAGGAAATGAATAATGCTTTTGTCCATCAGGTCCAGAAGCCCCAGTAAGCTGATGAAGAGGTCGAGTGTGAGCGATCTTCCAGCTCCACAAAGACTCTCCTGGAATTGTTCTTCTCAGATCCTGAGCATGCTCTCATCCTCTGCTAACAACCTTCAGAGGTGAGATCAGTAAAATCTACACACAGTCACTAAGTGAAGAATACCACAGCTCTGAGACATCTTGATTAGATACAGTGTTGGTGTCTGAATGAAACACAATCATTTGCAAAATATAAATAAATAATTTGTGATCATGTTGAATAAATCAGCTAAAAACTGATTTGTGAAACCGATAAATCATTTGTCTCATTGTTTTCCTCATGATCTTTGCCTACGTATCTCAGCGGGATCTTGCAGGAGCTAAGAGCTAATGAAAATCAAGAGCTAATGAAAAGAACTAGTAAAGAAAAATGATCACACACATCGCACTCGCTCTGAAAGGCTCAACATTCCCATTAAGGAAAACAGGATATTTTGCTCTCCTGAAGTCTCCTGGTGTCTGTGTTTAGACTCGTAAGAAACCTGGATATGGAGGTTTTCACATTCCGAGGATACGGCAAAGAGTTTATTAAGAAGCAGAAGATGAGTCCTGACGCTTTCATCCAGGTGGCGCTACAGCTGGCCGTCTACAGGTAAAACACCTCAACGATAAACTTAGAAACTATAAACTCTTTATTATCTTAAAGGATAATCTGTAATTAATGCTCATGTTATAGTGAAGTGCATGTGTGACATTTCTGTGAAAAGCTGTGTGTGTGTCTGTGTGTGTTTGTGTGTCTGTGTGTGTTTGTGTGTGCATCTGTGTGTATGTGTGTGTATTTATGTGTGCCTGCGTGTGTGTGTGTGTCTGTATGTGTGTGTTTGTGTGTGCGTCTGTGTGTTTGTGTGTCTGTATTTGTGTTTGTCTGTGTGTGTTTGTGTGTCTGTGTGTGCATTTGTGTGTGTCTTTGTGTGTCTGTGTGTGTCGGTGTGTTTGTTCGTGTCTGTGTGTTTTTGCGTGCCTGTGTGTGTTTGGGTGTGTTTTCTCTCCTCAGATGCACCAGGAGGTTAGTCTCCACCTACGAGAGCGCCTCCACCCGCCGTTTCCTTCACGGTCGTGTTGACAACATCCGCTCGTCCACTGCCGAGGCGCTGCACTTCTCTAAAGCCATGACAGATGAGGGAGTGTGTGTGCAGGTGCCTCGTTTTTCTTCCTCATCCCCCATTACTGCGCCTCGCTTCTAATTCTGTCCATCATGGTGCGTTGTTAAACGAGTCTCACCAGCCTCCGTCTCCTCCACTAAGATCAGCCACTAATCACGTCAGAGATCAGAGAGCGGTGCAG
This sequence comes from Tachysurus vachellii, assembly GCF_030014155.1. Lineage (NCBI taxonomy): Eukaryota > Metazoa > Chordata > Actinopteri > Siluriformes > Bagridae > Tachysurus > Tachysurus vachellii. The sequence goes on from NC_083461.1 coordinate 2,342,534, forward strand.
CACATAACACGCTATACTTTACACACACTGCATGTAACACACACTGCATGTAACACACACTGCATGTAACACACACTGCATGTAACACATGCTGCTAATAACAAATGCTGCACTTAACACACACACACTACACTTTAAACATGCTGCTTGTAACAACTCTACATCATGCTGTGGTCTGTGATTTAAACCCAAAATCCTTCAGTCTAAACAGATCCGTCTTTGCTACTGACACAGTGTCCTATCCTCACTTCAGCTTACATTTACATTTACAGCATGTGACAGACTCTTATCCAGAGCGACGTACATAAGTGCTTAAATCTCTAGCATTGGATACATTAATGCTGGTTCACTAAGTTACATACTTATGATACCATGAGTTTGAAACATTTGTTTATAGTTACAATGAAAAAGTGTCAAAGTTTTTTTTTTTTAAATAAATGCAAAAGATAGGGAAAGAAGTGCTTGGTGAAGTGTTTCCTGAATAAGTAGGTCTTCAATGGTGTGTGTAGTGAAGAGTGTGTGTGTGTGAGGGGTGTGTGCGGTGTAGAGTGTGGTTGAAGAGAGTCTGTGAGGGGTGTGTGTGATGCGGGGTGTGTGCGGTGTAGAGTGTGGTGAAGAGAGTCTGTGAGGGGTGTGTGTGATGAAGAGTGTGTGTGAGGGGTGTGTGTGTGGTGAAGAGTGTATGTGAGGGGTGTGTGTGGGTGGTAAAGAGTGTGTGTGAGGGATGTGTGCGGTGTAGAGTGTGTGTGAGGGGCATGTTTGGGTGGTGAAGTGTGTGTGAGGGGTGTGTGTGGTGAAGAGTGTGTGTGAGGGGCGTGTGTGGGTGGTGAAGAGTGTGGGTGAGGGGCGTGTGTGGGTGGTGTAGAGTGTGTGTGAGGTGTGTGTGTCGTGAAGTGTGTGTGTGAGGGGTGTGTGTGGGGTGAAGAGTGTGTGTGGGGGTGTATGTGTGTGAGGGATGTGTGTGTGTGGTGAAGAGTGTGTGTGAGGGGTGTGTGTCATGAAGTGTGTGTGTGAGGAGTCTGTGTGGGGTGAAAAGTTTGTGCAGAGTGACTGTGAGGCATGAAGTGTGTGCGAAGGGTGTGTGTGGGGTGTGTGGTGAAGAGTGTGTATGTGTGAGAGGTGTGTGTGAGGCGTGTGTGTGGTGAAGAGTATGTGTGAGTGGTGTCTGTGTGAGGAGTGTGTGTGTGGTGAAGAGTGTGTGTGAGGGGTGTATGTGTGTGAGGGATGTGTGTGTGTGTGTGTGTGGTGAAGAGTGTGTATGTGTGAGAGGTGTGTGTGAGGCGTGTGTGTGTGGTGAAGAGTGTGTGTGAGTGGTGTGTGTGAGGAGTGTGTGTGTGGTGAAGAGTGTGTGTGAGGGGTTTATGTGTGTGGAGTGAAGAGTGTGTGTGGAGTGAAGAGTGTGTGTAAGGTGTGTGGGGGGTAAAGAGTGTGTGTGTGAGCGGTGTGTGGTGAAGAGTGTGTGTGTGTGAGAGGTGTGTGTGAGGGGTATGTGTGGTAAAGAGTGTGTGTGAGGGGGTGTGTGTGGTGAAGAGTGTGTGTGAGGGTGTGTGTGTGTGTTGTGAAGAGTGTGTGTGAGGGGTGTGTGTGGGGTGAAAAGTTTGTGTAAGCTGTGTGTGTGGTGCAGAGTGACTGTGAGGCATGAATAGTGTGCGAGGGGTGTGTGTGGTGAAGAGTTTGTGTGAGGTGTGTGTGAGGGATGTGTGTGTGGTGAAGAGTGTGTGAGGTCCACAGTGCTGTTGGCTTTGCGGATGCAGCGTGTGGTGTAAATGTCCATGATAGAGGGAACAGAGAGTCCAATGATCTTCTCAGCTGTCCTCACTATCTGCTGCAGGGTCTTGTGATGGTGCAGTTCACAAACCAGACAGTGATGCAGCTGCTCAGGATGATCTCAATGGTCCCTCTGTAGAACATGGTCAGGATGGGGGGAGGGAGATGGGCTTTCCTCAGACTTCATAAGAAGCAGAGATGCTGCTGGACTTTCTTGGTGATGAAGCTGGTGTTGAGTGACCAGATGAAGCTGATGTTCAGTGGAGAGAGAGCGAGAGAGAGAGAGAGAGAGAGAGAGAGAGAGTGGTCGCACTGTTTTATATAATATTTAAAGGTTAATATTTAAATAATATTTATAAGGTTTAATATAAACCTGATCTACTGTCAGAGCTGCTGTTAGAGAATTAATCAACACTTTCTGACCAATTAGAGTCCAGAACACCTCCAGGCTCTGACATGAAGCTGTACAGATAATAACTCGTAAACTTTTGAGTTGTTATGATTTTTTTTATTTCAGGACTCTGAGAAGATGGAGAGACTGAGGAAGGCTATAGACATACAGAGCCACAACACCAAGATGGTATGCAGCCATGTTCCTCTACAAACTAGCACATCGTCACGATTTTCTATTCAACTACATGTAGAACATGCTAACATTTAAACTAGCATTATATTAAACAGGCTAATCATTAAACTAGCATTATATTAGGCTAACATTTAAACTAGCATTATATTAAACAGGACAATCCTTAAACTAGCATTATATTAAACAGGCTAATCATTAAACTAGCGTTATATTAGGCTAACATTTAAACTAGCATTATAGTAATCAGGCTAACATTTAAACTAGCATTATATTAAACAGGCTAATCATTAAACTAGCGTTATATTAGGCTAACATTTAAACTAGCATTATATTAATCAGGCTAACATTTAAACTAGCATTATATTAAACAGGCTAATCATTAAACTAGCGTTATATTAGGCTAACATTTAAACTAGCATTATATTAATCAGGCTGACATTTAAACTAGCATTATATTAAACAGGCTAATTCTTAAACTAGCATTATATTAAACAGGCTAATTCTTAAACTAGCTAACATTTAAACTAGCCGTTTATTAAACAGGCTAAGCCAGCATTAGTAAACAACCCTTTGACTCAGTATGAGTAGCTTACTCATACACTCTCTTCTCTCTGATCCCATGAAGGCCGTTACAGGATTTGGAATAGATAATCACTTGCTGGGCCTTCGGGAAATTGCCCGAGAGCTGAAGATGGAAACTCCAGACATTTTCACAGACGAGACATATCGCCTCAGCAACCAGTTCATCCTCTCCACTAGTCAGGTAAGAGCAAGTCTCAGCCTCTGAGGCTTCATCTGAGAGGCTTCACCTGAGAGATCCAGACTCTGTGAAGACTTCCACACTTTTCTGGCCACAAGCTTCAGGCTGAAGCTGATTATTTAAGAGGTTATATGTGATGAACCTTACATTCAAATGAGCAAAGCACACAGGAACAGTTTTACTCTTTTAGGCTAGTTATTTATAATTAATAATTACATCACAGGTTTTCAACAAAGTCTCTGAAGGCATCTGTTAGCCTTTTAGCTATTCATTTTTTCATACCTTACCTTTCATATCATACTTTACCTATATATTTTTTCTTTATTTAGTTCAAAGCTATAAAAAAGTCTAGCCCTTCGGCTCTTAGGTACTCTGTGTGAATGACAGTAGTAACAACACTCTCCTTTTAACCTGCAGGTCCCTACAACAGTAGACATGTTCTGCTGTTATGGCCCAGTGGTTGCTAATGGTTATGGGGCATGTTACAATCCACAGGCTGAACACATCCTGTTCTGCGTGTCCAGTTTCCGTGAGTGTGTGTCCACCTCATCTCTACTGCTGGTGAAGGCTCTAGATCAAGCACTTACAGACATGAGGGAGCTGTGCAATAAATGCAACACTATCGGTCAGAATGAGGGTGGGGCTAAGCCAGCCACGCCCAGGAAGTAAGTCATGATAAGAGCTTCAGATATCTTCATTTATCACTAATGTAATTTCTGTTGTTTTATTTAAATATATTGTATCGCTCTGTTCCTGCTAGCTAGCTTGTAATGACTTCTCGCTAGTGGACTACTGATGATTATAGCGCATTACAATCAGGGTCGGTCTGGTTTCGTGTGCCAATAATTACAAATTATAAACACTGAGTAGTAATCATCTAAAATGTGATATGCAGTATAAATATGGGTTAAGTTCAAATGATAACCAGCTAGCTAGTAATTCATAATGCATAAAATGAAGTGAGTGATAGATTCTGTAGACGTGTCAGTGCATGAATTCCACAGTCACTTTCAGAGATTATTTACAGCCAAAATGCTGACAGATAACTAATCAAAATGTGTATATACTGTATAAAACGATATCACAAACCATGTTGAATGTTTCACAATCATCCAAGACAAATGTGTGTGAATTATGAAAAGAATATTGGTGCGTCTGGTTTCATGAAATACAGACAGAGCCTACAGACGTGTTTAGTTTAATACAGCAGAAAAAAAGGGTAATGAATATGATTTGCATGTCAAATGTGAGATACATAGCTCTATAATCTATGGAAATTCCTTATGTTACTTTTGTTGTTGTTTAGTGTGATAAAAAGTGCCCTGTTTAACAGATACTGTGATGGCCTGAACACTGTGATACTCAGTCGTGCCATTATCACACTTGGAATTTATTCCTATTGTACAAAGTATAAGAAAAGCAAGTGAAAGTTAGAAGGTTATTTATAAAACAGGATATGTGCAGAACTTCCAGGTAGCAGAGTGTTAACTATTTGTATTGTATTGAATTGAACTGAGCTTGGGGGGCACGGTGGCTTAGTGGTTAGCACGTTTGCCTCACACCTCCAGTGTTGGGGGTTCGATTCCCACCTCCGCCTTGTGTGTGTGGAGTTTGCATGTTCTCCCCGTGCCTCCTGGGTTTCCTCCGGGTACTCTGGTTTCCTCCGCCGGTCCAAAGACATGCATGGTAGGTTGATTGGCATCTCTGGAAAATTGTCCATAGTGTGTAATTGCATGAGTGAATGAGTGTGTGTGTGCCCTGCGATGGGTTGGCACTCCATCCAGCGTGTATCCTGCCTTGATGCCCGATGACGCCTGAGATAGGCACAGGCTCCCCGTGACCCGAGGTAGTTTGGATAAGCAGTAGAAAATGAGTGAGTGAACTGAGCTTACACTTTCTGTGGGTCTAATGTTTGCAGGGTCCCAATTTTCCAAGTATGGTTTACTGATTGCCAGAATGGTTGCCAGAATTGTATTTTACCTTATTTCTATGTTCCCAGGGACCTATGAAATAAGTGTCTTCAAGTTTCCAGCATTTGTGTTGGACCACTTCCTGAGCCTCATTGTATCTTAGAGATTAGTGGCTAGTGCTAAAGTTTTTGGGGCCTGGCCCCTAGACATCTACTGTATATGTTCCATAGCACCAGTGTCCTATACTACTGAGCAAATATCTTGCTGTATGAGGTATAAAGTACATGTCTTCGTAAAGAATTCTACAAAGCAGGAAATAGTAATGAAATCATTTCATTCAGTAATTTGTGTGACCCTTTGCTCAGGTACACTGTATATAGGTTTCTCAGGAAACCAGTGTCTTTGGCATCACAGAGGATTTGACACATTTCTTATGACAATTCTTTTTATTTAATCTGATTGTTTATTTTTTGTCTGAAAAGTGTTGAGTAGAGTTAAGTAAAGTAGTATGTTGCTTTTTTGACTGAAAGGCAAATTTTATTTTATTTTATTTATTTATTTTTTTTTGCTGTCAAAGTATGCAGAAGTCATAAAATAAATATTGATGGTAAATCTGGTGTTAAAAAAATTAGCCTAATACTTTTGCACAGTCTTCTATAGTATTGTATAGTTTTAGTGTCCCATGTTCCTTTACAGTCTAGTACCCCTTTTCCACCAAAAAGAACCGGGTGCTGGTTCAGAGCTGGAGCTGGTGCTGGTTCAAAGTTGGTTCCACTGGCAAACCTTCTAAGAACCGGTTTGCCTTTCAATCGGTTAGAGAGCCGTCACAGAGCCGAGTCTGATGTCACTGTATATGTGTCACGTTTCCCAGCAACGTTAGCGCAGCAGCGGCAAACACAAACACAACAATGGCGGATGTTGCTTTACTGTTAATGCTCATGGCTTTGTGAACCTACATTGGCATCTAAACGTGGCGAATCCAATGTGTACGTGCAGCTCCCTGTAATCTGTATAAATGGAGGTTGTTATCGAGAAAGTACAGAATGTTATTTTATCATTAACACAGAAAAAAAGGTACCCTTAGCATGTAGCTACCTACTATCATGTGTGCTGATAACTGATCATATTGCGGTAAAGTAAAAGTGTATTAAACATTAGTATACTTAAGGTACATTATCAACAGCGCTAACAGAAATCCCGCCCCAGGCGCTAACAGTAGCCCCGCCCCTGCCACAAGCGGTTCTTAAGTCTAGACCAGCAATGTTTTGGTGCTACTTAAGAACCACTTTTCCTGGTTCAGAGCCAGTGCTTTGGCTGTCGAAAAACAAAGAACTGGTTCTAAATTAGGCTCCAAACCAACACTCAAACTGCCTCTGTGGAAAAGGGGCACAAGGTGTCCAGGTTTCTTACATTTCCAGCCCAAGTTCCCAGAACTCTGTTCCATGAGCAATATCTTTCCAGGTTTCTACTGTAGGTTTTTAGTGCTTTATTTTTCCATAGGTCCACAGGACCAAATGTTGTGAGAGTTCTAGATTTCAAAAGGTTTTCTGTTCCAAAATACCTGTAATTTCAAGGTATTCTGTTTCCAGGACCCTTTCTCCTGGGTCTATGTTTCCAAGTTCATACATTTTAAAGGATAGTATGTTCACTTGGTCCTATGTTTCCAGGGTGCCATGAATTTAGGCTGCTATGATTCCTGTGTCCTATGTTTCGATGCCCATGTTTGCAATATTTTGTGTTTCCCAGATCCTATGTTTTTAGACCTTATGTCTAGGGTCCTACATTTGAAACTTCAGTGTCTTGTATTTCCAGGATCATGTTTTTCCAAGGCCATGTGTTTCCAGGGATTTGTATCTCAAAGGTCCTGTTTCCAAGAACCTGCGTTTCCAAAAATCCTGTATTTCCAAGGTTCTGTTTTTAAAGGTTCCTGTGTTTCCAGGGCCGTGTGTTTCCAATGTTGTTGGTTTCCAAGGCTGTATTTCAAGGGTACTCTGTCTCCAAGGTCATGTGCTTTGGGGTCCTATATTTTTAGGGTCTTGTGTTCCAGGGCTCTGTATTTCCAAAGTCTTGTGTTTCCAGGATCCTGTGTTTCCAGGGGCCTGAGTTGCAGGATCCAGTATTTCCAAAGTCCTCTGTTACCATGGTCCTGTTTTTCCAGGGCCATGTGGTTCCAGGGACATTTGATTTTCAGGTCTTATGTTTTCAAGGTCCTGTATTTCCAAGGTCCTGTGTTTCTAAGATCCTGTGTTTCCATGGTCTTGTATTTTCAGGTCCTTTTTCTTTCCAAAGGCCTGTGTTTCCAGGGTCCTGTTTTTTCCAGGTTCTGTATTTACAGGGCACTGTTTTTCCAAGGATATGTGTTTCCAGGGTCTTGTGTTTCTAGGGTTCTGTGTTTTTAAGGGTTCTCCAATGTCATGGGTTTCCAGGGTCCTGTATTTACAGGGGACCATGTTACTAGGGGTCTACATTTCCAGGTTCTGATGGCTCTAGCTCCTTTTGCTTCCAAGGTTCTATGCATATAGGGTCCTAAATTTCCAGGGTCTGATATAAACGTTTTAATATTAAAAGTAAATAACGTCTGACATTGTGTTGTAGTTTCCACATAGGAGTTTTAAAAAAATGATTCTCTTGGAAGTTTTGCACTTATCCTGCAGAAGGTATTATGAGACACTTGCAGTTAATTTGTATTCTAAAGACAATGTTGCCAAATGTATAGTCACTGATTATGTGCCACAATCCATAAACAAAATGTGAATATGTGGAATTATAATAGAAAAGTTACCATATCAAAGGTTTTAATATTTTTTTAGAATAATAAAATGATTAAATCTACTGATTACAGCTATAAAACAAAAAATAATGCAGAATTCAATGCTATAATCAAGAACTAAATCAAGTGATTTGCACTTTGTTAAATATACTATAGTGTAGAATATATAGTAAAGTCTTTAAACATGCATCAAAACAGATCCAGCGGTTTACTATAATGTTATGTGCAATTGTAATTCTGTTTTTGTTGTGTCAATAAAAACAACTCAAAATACCCAGCAATAAATTAAGATATAAATATATTTATTAATGCCATATGTGATCTATGTGTGCGGGTTTAATGAAATGTTGTAAATGTCCATATATAAGTATTCACATATATTTTGTATATATATCTACGTTACAGATCATGATATCTTGTTACCTTGTAACATTTGTTATATATAATTAGAAAATCATACATCTGCATACAATTGTTTGGAAATCAATATTTCCATAACTTTGTTAGGAAATATATCCAGGTAATATATGTATTGTGCATTTTCCTTGCTCCTTCGGCCTTGCCACGTTCTGTGCTCCCCCCTTTGGGCCTCGTCATGTTTCTTGCTCCCCTCTTGGTCTTTACCAAGTTCTTCATTCCTTTCTTGAGCCTCGGCACGTTTCTGGCTCCCCTCCTGGTCTCGCCATGATTCGCAGTCAACACAGAGTTCCAGGCCGAGTTTCTGCCTAATTTTGTCTCACAGTTTAGTTGTTTTTGTTCTTTAATAAAAAAAAAAATTATCCACTTGCATCTGTGTTTAGTACCAATTTGTGACAGAAAGGCAGACCCACATAATATGTAGCAGAATTTTGGAATTGTTGGAAGAACATGACAAGCATTATCTAGGAGAACCAAAAGTGCCTTAACAGCCTCATGGCTCTCCTGGACCAGCTGACTGCCAAGCCTGGAAGAGAGCAACTAGCCATCCTCCCTAAAACTCTTCAGATATCCCTCTGGAACCTTGCCCTTTGGTGGTGTGTTGGGGTGGTGTTGCTTTGCCTGCCTCTGCCACAGGGGACACTGCTCAATTTCCTGGTTCTATGTAAGATGTCGCTCTGCCCACCTTTGGGTTCCTTGCTCCCCCTGGTCTCGCCGTGATCCTCACTCAATCTACAGTTCCAGGCCCACTCAAGTGTTGGCTTGTCAGTAGCTGTGCCTTATAAAGGTTGCTCTGTCACATATTTTTCAGAGTCTTCCCTGCCAGACCGCCAGAGGGTAACCCTGCACATTTAAGTCATCTCTTCTTTGGTTGCTTGATTCATTGTGCTAACCTGTTCTTTGTTTTCTAATAAGTCACCTTATTTAAGTTTCTGTTTTTTTCCCCACTTTTTTTCCCCACTTTGTCCTTGTCTAGCTTCTGTTGATGTCAGGTGTGTTTGCGGTCTTGCTTTAGTCTTTGTTTATTCCAACCTCGATCCTAATTATATACTTGGGTTTGCTACCTAATTTTTTTTGTCACAGATCAATGTTTTTGTTCCTCAAAGAATTTTGATGGAAATTGCAGGATATGAAGGTAACTGGGGACTTATTTGCAAGATTTATTTTTGTTCATTAAAAAAAGAAAGAACAAAACTAAAATTATAACTTCTGAAACGTCTATAGTTACCTTATGTCCTTTATTAAGTATACGTAAGTGTAAAGATATTTCAGTAACGTTTAAAGGTAACAAGCTATCATGATCTACAACAGAGATTTATATCTTTACTTCATTTTCCTTTTCATATTAAATCATTAAATGTCTAGAAATTAAATTATAAATAAATATAATGTTCAGTGTGTCTCATGTATTTTATCAAAGATTCGAGGTTGAATTTATTTTGTTTACCTTATTCTATAAATGTGTAATTTATTTATTATATATTTTACTAATTTATTTATTAAATAAAAGTTCATTAATTTCTCTATGTAATTATGCAATACAAGTTAATCACATACTCACAAACTCACTCATATACTTATTTCTTGCTCATTTATTAGGGGTCCAAGCACCGAATGTTGATGTCATACATTAAAACATTTTTTCCCTTATATTCCTTGACTTAATTTGAATTTATTTATTTTTTGCTAATATAAAAATCTGCTATTGTGAACTACTCATAGGATTTCTGGTCCATGTTCCCACTTTGTTGTGACACAACTCAGTAGAATGTGAACATCAGTTATCAAAGAAACGTTGATAACTGATGTTCACATGTGACACAACTCAGTAGAATGTGAACATCAGTTATCAAAGAAACGTTGATACTCGTTAACATGTCAATTAATTCTGATGAGACGGAGCCAAAAATATTTTAAAAGCTAAAACTCATGCTTGTTAAACGGTTGAAAAGGATGAAGGCACCAAATGGCCACTAGGGTACGATTTTTAAGGAGTGCTTGGACCCGGAAATTTGCTGCTTGTGGCTTTATATATTTATTTGTTGTTTGTTTGTTTACCGTATAATGCATGCATAACCATATAATTGATTTGTTTTTGCATTTAAATAATTTATTTTTACTAAACATGGTTTAAAATAATTGAAATAAACATATATGTTTAGCTTTTTATGCACTGATGTCTGTGCTAGATGGTAACTTACACCATACTGTATCTTCTTGTCCTGATTCATAAAGTGTCCAGTTAAATGTTTAAATGTTACTGGTGTCGTTCTGATGGTTGGCGTGTTTGTGTCTGTTGTTGTTGTGTTGTCGGAGTTTATATTTATGCAAATACTAAGAAATAGTCTATTTATTTTTGCACCTCCATAATTTTGTCATGTGTTTTTTTTTTTATTAGAGTACAGATTATATTTGACTGTTGAAACATAATGAAAGCTCTATCATAGATTCTGTATTAAAAGAAATAAATATTATAATGTAATGATATACAATAAAGATGTTCATGATGAAGACAAACTAAGCCTTTTATTTCAGTTTAATTTTAAATTGATCTTTAAACCAATCAGATCAGTCACCCCACCCCCTATAGCACTGTAACCAATCAGAACACAGTCACCCCACCCCTATAGCAATGTAACCAATCAGAACATAGTCACCCCACCCCCTATAGCACTGTAACCAATTAGAACACAGTCACCCCACCCCTATAACACTGTAACTAATCAAATCACAGTGACCCCACCCCCTATAGCACTGTAACCAATCAGATCACAGTCACCCCACCCCTATAGCATTGTAACCAATCAGAACACAGTCACCCCACCCCCTATAGCACTGTAACCAATCAGATCACAGTGACCCCACCCCTATAGCACTGTAACCAATCAGATCACAGTCACCCCACCCACTATAGCATTGTAACCAATCAGAACACAGTCACTCCACCCCCTATAGCACTGTAACCAATCAGATCACAGTCATTCCACCTCCTATAACACTGTAACCAATCAGATCACAGTCACCCCACCCCCTATAGCATTGTAACCAATCAGAACACAGTCACCCCACCCCCTATAGCACTGTAACCAATCAGAACACAGTCACCCCACCCCTATAGCACTGTAACCAATCAGATCACAGTGACCCCACCCCCTATAGCACTGTAACCAATCAGATCACAGTCACCCCACCCCCTATAGCATTGTAACCAATCAGAACACAGTCACCCCACCCCCTATAGCACTGTAACCAATCAGATCACAGTCACCCCACACCCTATAGCACTGTAACCAATCAGATCACAGTCACCCCACCCCCTATAGCATTGTAACCAATCAGAACACAGTCACCCCACCCCCTATAGCACTGTAACCAATCAGATCACAGTCATTCCACCTCCTATAACACTGTAACCAATCAGATCACAGTCACCCCACCCCCTATAGCATTGTAACCAATCAGATCACAGTCACCCACCCCCATAGCACTGTAACCAATCAGATCACAGTCACCCCACCCCCTATAGCATTGTAACCAATCAGAACAGTCACCCCACCCCCTATAGCACTGTAACTAATCAGATCACAGTCACCCCATCACCTATAGCACTGTAACCAATCAGAACACAGTCCCCACCCCCTATAGCACTGTAACCAATTAGAGCACAGTCACCCCACCCCCTATAACACTGTAACCAATCAGATCACAGTGACCCCACCCCCTATAGCACTGTAACCAATCAGATCACAGTAACCCCACCCCCTATAGCACTGTAACCAATCAGAACACAGTCCCCACCCCGGTTACTGTAACCAATCAGTCTGCAGTTAACCAAGAAAACCCAAACAACTATTTTCTTTATTGCCTGTATTTGTAGAGCTTTATGACTCTACTCATAAAACAATGTTTGATTCTACATCAAGCTCCATTACAGTAATAAAAAATCCCCCCAAAAACCCTGGTGAAAAGTTCCAGGTTCATGTGTTGGGGTTGTTTCAGAAGACCATGTAGTTTTTTCGAATGATCCCAATACAGATCAGCATGAAGGAGGCTCTTTAAGTCAATAGTGCTAAATCGCACATGAAGCCGGGAACATTTCTGCTGAGCCGAATTCAACACGCAGACACACAGAGGGGGTGACACACACCCGCTGCCTCGGATCGAACCTCCACACACACTTCCACAGTCCCACAATCACACTGTGATGGTCTGAGACTCAAAGTCACATCTTCTCCTTACATTATCTCTACAGTCGTATTTTCTTTCACTATACATCCACAATAGGGCTGAAATATCCAGGACGGAAACGATGCAACAAGAAACATCATGAAACTAACTGCTGAGTCACCAACACAGATCATACATCAGATCTTTAACTCAAACTCCAGGAACATAAACATATAGAGCTCATTTCTGGGGATTGCCCTCAGTGAGGGTTATGAGCGGCAGCCATTTTACATTCATTTGCAAGTAGTTAAAGGGAAATAAAATCCAGAATGATAAGGGCTGATTTGTTTCATGGTGGTTAGACAACATTAAATGCCATTACAGTACAATAAAAAGTATGATTTTAATAAATAAACAGCCCAACCCTAGTCTTGGGAAAATAATGTGGTATAAGAGATATAAAAAAGTCTTGGGGAATTATGGGAAATTCATCTAAATTTGGGGTGGAAACAGTAAGACTGCTTCATTCAATTCATTTTCATCTCTATAGCATTTTGAACAATGTCACAATGCAGTTTTACTGAAATATAATTTTTTTTTTCATATGAATCTATTGATATGAGCAACCCAGAGGTGACTTTATACCTTCTCTGAATCTCGATGGAAACTCTGGAGCTCGTGTCGTCTCAGTAAATGACATCATCGTGACTCCGGAATCAATGAATCATCTCCGTCTCCAAACATCTGAGCTGAAGGTTATAAGGCACTTGACCACGATGGACGCTGAAGGGACACTTCATTAAAGAATCAGCTAATCACTGGTCTGTCCTCAGGGCTTCTGTCCTGATTGGGTGACTGTGAGTGATTTCCACTGCATTCTGTGGAGTTAATAAAGACCTGCGAAGGGAATCTTATGTCCAGCCTGAAGAAAAGTTTATGAAGTTCCAGCCTGTGATGTTTGTAGAGGATCCTAATAATAAACCCATGTCTTCATAATGAACAGTTATCAGCAGGCAATGGACCTAAAACAGCACGTGCACACAGACGGCTTATTTCTACTGCCTCCGTGTTTCACTCCCTAATTACTGCTTAGAACGCAAAATTACTCCTTTAATAAACAGTGGAGCGCCGGACGCACTGACACAAAACCTCCCAAAAACCAGAGCAAACTCCTCGCTCACCCAGAGCGGTGTGTTTAAAGCCACAAGATTTCTATAAAACAGGAGGAAGAAATGAAGGAAAGAATCGAGGAATGAAAAAAATGTAAAAACAAAAAAATAAAACTGAGAGAAAAAGGAATTGTAAAAATAAAGAGGAAAATTGGTAAATTGTAAAATGTAAATGAAAAAGAAAGAAAGAAAGAAAGAAAGAAAGAAAGAAAGAAAGAAAGAAAGGAGGGAGGAATTAATGAAGAAGCAGGAGCAGTAGCACAGAATAAAGAGAAAAAAGAACAGAGAGATGAAAAAAGCAGAAAGGAGAAGAGAATAAAAGAAAAGGAAGAAATTAAAGAAAGGTAGGAATTAAGGGATTAAAAGGAAAAAAGAAAAGAGGAGTTGGATCATCTGAAAATGGTGTACATGTAAATGTTTGAAAGTGGTGTGTGTGTGTGTGTGTGTGTGTGTGTGTGTGCATGTGGTAATGACCATGGTGACATTTGAGAAAGAGAGAGAGTTTTAGAGAAGCGAGTGTCCAGTCGTCTCCCCTCACTGTAATTGCTCCACTGTATCTGGAGTGTTAGTTAATATCTGAGAGAACATGCTGAGAGCTTCAGTGCTTCCTGACTGCACGACTCATTTAAAGTCACCGCTTCTTCACACTCTGCTCTCTCTTCACTCACCCTAAAGCAGGAGACGTTCTTACTCTTCACCTCTTTCTCTTTTCCTACTTCTTTTTTATGTATTTATTTATTTACCTCCTGCACTTTGCCTGGATGCGTCCCTAATTTCACAATTACACTCTATTCTACCGTTAAATATAAGTCCTGTGAGTCATGTGTTCACACGAGGAGAAGTGCACCTCAACAACACGGATGATTCACTTAGGTGTGGAATGTTAGCAAGAAATCTTAGTAAGAAATCTGGGATTTGTGGTCTAGCATGTGTCAGATTATTCAGATTCTACCAGTGAAACCACGGCAACTGACGGTAAACTTAAGGTCGGACCGCCCACTAATGACCACAGGCTAATTTTTTAATCCGTCTATTATCAAGTCGTTGTAACTGTCGGTGTTAGTTTCTCACAGCTCACAGGACTGCAAGCTAATACTGTTAGCATCATTTGGTTGCTAGCTAAGATAAATGGTTAAAATGAGCATCAACAGAAGACAGAATTTATAAGACAAAATTTTTGTGAGCCATTATCAGTCCCTGAGTATCAGGTTTGTTGTGTTAGCTTGCTGCGGTAAAATGCTAGCTGTGGTTAGTGTCAGCGCATCAGTCAGGATCCGCGAGTGAAGGCAGGATGAGATCAATGTTCATGTACGCTGTGGTCAGATTTAGAAAAGCTTTCCCTTTAGTCCACTTTATCAGATAAACTCTGTGAGATGAAAGAGCATCAGTGATTTATATGATTACACGGGACATTTATCACGCAAAAACTCTGCTCCTGCAGATCAATGTGCTGCTCGTCTCCGCCCGAGGTCGAGAGCGAAAGGTCAGCGTACTTACCGACAGACGCTCAGATGCTGCCTTTGCTCTTCAATCACGTTTAATATGATTGAGCTGTGTGGTGCTTTTCCTCTTGTGAGAAGATTCGGACCTGCAGCTACTCATCACGACACACCTGACAGCGTAAAGTGTGAAACACCTGAAAGACCTGAGACACCTGAAAGACCTGAGACACCTGAAAAACCTGAAAGACCTGAGAATTGGAATATACAGCAGCTGAAATTTTTATACTTCAGGGCTCCCAAGTGTCACACATTGAGAGTGACAGTCTCTCATGTGGGTCTTTTCTCACGCTCTCCCGCCACACATCGTATTTCTCATGCAGAAAAACCTTTTGTCTATTTATCATATATTTAATAAGCCGCAGCGCCCAAAATGTATCAGTCCGCACCGCTGTCTCTATGGAACCGGGCAGGAATCAAGCGTGTCTCCCCTGGAGCTCTTAGTCGAGCCTGACACTTATCAGCCAATCAGAAAAAGAGGCTACACAACAGCCAATCAGAAAACAGCACTATTGTATCTGGGTAAGGTTTAACGCAACAACCAATGATAAAAAAACATATTCATTAGAGAGGGTATTTTAGATGTTCGGTTTGAACAAAACCTCAACACGAAACATTGTCCTCAATCATGACCCTAAAAATGTCTGTCTCTCACAGCAAATACAATTAGCAGGAGGAAATGTACCAAAAAAAGGAAAAGATGAAAAAGGCAGTAAAAAGAAAGAAAGAAAGAAAGAAAGAAAGAAAGAAAGAAAGAAAGAAAGAAAGAAAGAACATAAATAGAGATTCCAGAGAAAGAAAAAGGAAAAGAACGTAAGCAAAAAGATGCTGGTTTTAGTGTGCTGGAGTAATTAGTCAATACTGAGGATTGTGGACGGTGTTTAGCAAAAATATTTGCTCCCATATTCTTTACAGTGGATGTGTTTTTGCTGCTTAGTAAATGAGCAAAGAAATAAAAATTTACATGAGAAGAGCAGTGTGTGTGTGTGTGTGTGTGTGTGTGTGTGTGTGTGTGTGTGTGTGTGTGTGTGTGTGTGTGTGAAGGAGTGTGATACATTCAGTGATTGTCAGATCAATAAGCAATTTTGTGGATGGAGGTTAGATGGAGGACGCAGAGCTGTACATCAGAGTGATGGAGGGATGAGGGATGGATGAGGGACGAGAGACAGAGAATAAAGGAACAAAAATGTGGAGCTGCTGTGATTTAACCAGAGAAAGACAACAGAAAACAAAAAACACAAAAGACAGAACAGAAGAAGAAAGAAAGAACAAAAGGATGTAACAAATGCAGAAGAAATGAAGTAAAGAAAAAGTAAAGAAAGAAACAGTGAGAGAGAGAGAAAGAGAGAGAGAGAAGAGAGAAGAGAGAAGAGACACAGAGAGAGAGAGGCGAGAAAGGGAAGCAAATGAAAGAAAGAAAGAAAGAAAGAAAGAAAGAAAGAAAGAAAGAAAGAAAGAAAGAAAGAAAGAAAAAGATTAACATAGGAGCATAAGATAAAAGAAGAAACAGTGGAAGAAAGAAAAGTAAGAAAGAACGTATGAGAGAGGTAGAAAAAAAGAAAAGAGAACAAAAGCATAAAGGAAAGAAACATCAGAAGCATTTTTTGGCTCTGATGAAAAGCGTGATGTGAAATGAACAGTTTCCCTCACAGCAAAATTCACCATCAGTGTGACAGACAGAAAGTGTCACCCTGCCCCTCCCCCTCCCCCCTTACTCTCTCTCTCTCTCCAGTCTGTTCATCAGTTTTACTCGAGTCTGGAGGACCGCCGGAGGAATAGAACTTAAAACCCCCTGATTACATCATCACCAACATCCACTGTCAATCTGGAGCAAGAAAAGAAACACACACGCACACAAAAAGTGTGTGTAGTACTGGCAATGTGAAAGAAAGAAAGAAAGAAAGAAAGAAAGAAAGAAAGAAAGAAAGAAAGAAAGAAAGAAAGAAAGAGAAACATTGGGCCCGAAGTGAAGTGATTTATTTGTACATGTATGAGGAGACGTCGCTCTTCATAAACACACTGTAAGTTTAGAGGAACGTTGGTCTCCAGTTCGAGCTGCTGCTCCAGAGACTAAGAGAAAGACAGAAAAGAGAAAAAAAAAGAAACATGAACGCTACATTCTTCTAATGAAACACTTAAAACTCTGAGCGTGTGCTGGTCTGATACTCACCACACTCAGCCATGGAAGAACAGAATCCTATGAATTGATTAAATCTTTTCTGTTCTGAGTCGGGATCAGATGCTGAGGATAAACCGACTATTACGCTCAAGGTTCTGTGGAGAGACTCGGCCTGTCTCAGGAGTGACATCAGAGAGAGGGAGAGAGAGCGAGAGAGAGAAAGAGATGATGATGATGATGATGAGACTCTTCATGCATCACATCATTAAGGTGAGCCGTGAGGAGAGACATGACGACTCATTAGCTGAGACAGTGGCAGCGTTTAGCGAGTCAGTGGAGCGTGTTAGCAGAGAACTCCAGCGGGATCGGCAGCGTTTCTGTTTTTATCCACATTTCAGAGATCAAGAGAAAAGCTGCCACTTAAATGTCCACATTAAAGCGAGAAGTTCAGCTCTGACCGAGTTTCTCTTTAAAAAACACCATAAAGCCGATTGGACGGACGGTAAATCTCTGGCTAACGGCTGGCGCTGACTCACTCACGTCTCCCTCGGGGTAAAACAGGAGGGTTTTATAGCCTCAAGGGCAAATGAGCCGTACGGTAAAGATGCTTCCTAGCAAAGGAAACACTCATAATTCTTAGAAATTCCTCAGCTCACTTTATTCTTCTGTTCTGTCCCATCGAGCCACAACATCACTTTCGATTTTATAGTAATACAATTTTGAAAATATCCATTGGGACTGAAACATGATCAGTATAAACAATCCTAAGGGAACTGGAGACACAATAAAATGTTCACAATTTGTCTGATGACAAGTGGCTGTGGATATAAAAGAGATCTGGCAGTGAACCGCTACTGAACGATTCACTGACTCAAACACGGTTACCGTATGATGTACTGATTCAAACAGATGTATAGATTGATTCACTGACTCAAACGGTTATCAAATGATTCACCTGACTTCAATAGCATGGACAAATGATTCAGACTTGAACAGTGACTGAAAAATTTACCAACTTAAACACAAAGGTTTCTTTCCAGTGTGATGGAAAGATTCACAGGCAGAAAAGAAGAGAGAGATCAAATGATTCACCGATTTCATAGTTCTCAAAAGATTCACGTTTCAGATGTGAGCATTAGACACTTTCATTTCCATACTGCTATTGATTTTGATGCAATTACATCCACACCCACTTCTGTTATCACTGGTGTAGCTGTTTCCCTAAAGACATCCAGAAAGACATCATATTCTAACACAATTCTGTTCACTGAATAAACAACTCATGGGGTGGATTTTATTTTGTATATTGCTTAAAATGTTTACATGTGATACATTTGTGAAAGTTTACTTTATACTCTTTTCTATATACACTTTATATGTAATTTGTTTGTTTTCACAGAGTTGCCGAGACAAACACAAGGTGAAACAGTAACTTTCCTAGTACATTGTGCACAGTGTTCCTCAGGGTTCAGTCCTCTGTCCTGTTCTGTATATAATACTGAATATTAGCTTAGCCATAATCAGACATCATGGGCGCCCAAACTTTTTACTTCTTTGACTTTCACTTTATTTAGCATTTATTATTAAGTTTGAGTAAAATCTCAATATACCAGAATAGAGCAGTTTATATCTACAAACATGAAAATAGTGCATATGATTTCACCCATCAAAAAAAGATGCTTAACATTGTGGCTAATAAATGGCTAATGTCACTGTAAGTCACCTGTCCTGCCCAGTGAACACCACCAAGATTAGATTCTTTACAATTTAAACAAATGTGTGATCCATAGATGACAGAGTGAAAGATTTCTGTTGCACCAGTAGGGAGCTTTAATATTATATTAAAGGTGGGGTCTCTGATGTTTGAAAGCCAATGTTGACATTTGAAATCACCAAAACAAACACGCCCCTAACCCAAATGGGTCCCACCCCTGTATCGATAGCTCCGCCCACACATACATACGTAACACGGGCACCTAATGGAAAGAAATGTATCATTATCATAGTTGAAGTGAAGAACAATACGATTGTAGATAAACAAACAAGCAAAAATGACACACAAACATAATCATGTAAAGGACAAAGACATATATTAGTTCTGTGTAACAAAACAAAACCAACGTTACTCACCTATCGAGAAGGAAAAAAGCGCCTCGGCGTCTTAAGTAAAGTTGGTCACATATTCACAGATTGGAGTTTCCTGAGTCAATAACTCCTGAGCTAAACACTGTTACTACACAAAACACGGTTGTAGCTGCGTCTCTACATTACTACGATAGAAAAGAGGTGTTATTTGTGTAGTAACAGCGTTTAGCTCAGGAGTTATTGACTCGGGAAACTCCAATCTGTGAATATGTGACCAACTTCCTGCTCCTTCAGTTCTCTCCAGCGCTGGAAAGCTGATCCTATATTAACACGTTCTACTTCTTACCTTATTGCAAGCCTTTCTTCTCTTTCTTTGTTTTTATCCTCCATGTCAATGTTAAAACCGCTTTCTGCTAATGTCACACATGCGCACTGAACACTCTCTCCGCCCATATTGACAAGACACGCCCCTTTCTGCTCATTGGCTACACGTTGGTTTTGATTTTTCTTTAGTTTGTCAGCCCGACTCAGACCCCACCTTTAAGAGTAAAGCCCCATTCAGATGGGATTTGTTTTACATGTAGAGTTGGGATTTTAGTCCAGTCTAATTTCTTTTTCTACATATAAAGACTGAAGTTCTTTATCTCATGTGATTCAGAGTCTGTATAAAATAAAGGAACACTATTTACGTTATAAATCTGTGATATCTCAAAAAGATTCGCATGAGCTTTTTATATACTATATTATACCAGATTGACAATCCAATATGACTTTATTTCAACAACATAAACACTTCAGGCTCATTGAGAGCTGAAATCTCTAAACATCAAACAGCCACATGTATGAATTATACAGACGAATCTATAATAAAGAATAACATATCGGCATTCTGGAGGTTTTGTCTATGTGTTATTCAGCTCAGTCCTGGGCACCGAGTCCCGACAGTCTCACTGGTGTCAGTAGCTTCCACTTCATTTTTATGATTAAAGAAGAAAGTCTCTTGAAGCCTCTCCAAAGGGGGAGGTGATTAAAGACTAAAATCTGGCTGAGGATCATTTATGTGGATATAAAACACATTATTCACAAAGCAAGAGACACCTCACTGTCACTGTAAAGTTGGACCAAATGAGTCTGCTATAAGAAACAAACAACTTTCTCAAACATCATTCTTTACTGATGAGCAGTTGATAAAGATTATAATTATGGCTCTGGGTCTGAGAAGCAGGGACGTCATAGGCTCGGGGTTGGAGGTGTCATTTACTCTGTGTACACTTATTTAATAAAAAAATAAAACACTGTGTGTTTCACTAAAATCCTGATTTCCTTTTTTGGAATCTTTAAAACGTACACTGGACGAATCTTAGATGGTTCAAAGGAAAGTTAAACATATGCAATGAAATGAATGCAGTTCTAGTTCTAATGCACTCTCAATGCTTTCAGAACTGCGCTGTCGTTTTAAACTATTTTCCTAAGGAACGCATCCGAGCATCTCCGAGAAAAAAAATCCCATTTGCCCGTCTAATTAGGTCCATTAGGATGCAAAAGATAAGGAAGTGATCCCATATCTGGCATATGAGAGGATTAATGATATAAAGGTCCTTAAAGGATTATAGGTTAGACTGAGTAAGCCTTGTCATGCTGCTCCATCGTGGGGCCCAGTAACAGCCAGAACTAATGGAAATAATGGCTAGATTAGTGAAAGGATGGAACAGGGGTGAGTCCTGGCCAATTAATAAAATAAATAAATGATGAAAATATAACTGGATGGTCCAAGCACCAATACTCGCACCTTATAGGTTCTTGAGGGGTATTTGTTTGGCCAAGGATTTGCATTTTGTAGATTTGTGCTGTGAAGCACACAGGTTTAGCTTGACATCTGAGACAGTGACAGCTATGAGAAGGAAAAATAAATAAGCAAGGAAAATAAGTCTGACGATGACAACAGAGGGCCTGGTTACGGAGCTGCATGGTGAGGCCCACTGACCCCATCACTAATAAGCAAAAAAACATGAAAAGCTTGAAAAGTCTAAAACGGTGAACTGTTGGGAAATCTGGCTCCGGCTCCTGACAAGACTGACACCTCTTTAGCCTCCAAAGTCACGGTGGCTTCATCACACCCTCTTCCTGCCATGCTGAGCTACAGGCCACAACACCGCTGTCAATAAATCTGGCCCTGAATCGACAAACGCTAAACAGGGCCAAGCTGCTGCTTACACACCATCACACACAGAGCAGCAGTGACACTCTATCAGTTGCGTAAACATCACCGATTAGCAGACAGGTAGATGTTAAATCTGTGGCAGCTCTGTTGTTTTTATCAGCCTACCTGAAAATGGGCTGGTGTTAAAGCTACAGATCGACCAGGAATTGTTCTGTGTGTGAAGTTTGCTTCTTTTTCCTATAGTTACACTAACAGGTAACAAGTTGCTTTAGTCGCTTGTAGCTGCTCTTTGGGGGGATTGTTTAATTCTGATAATATATTGGTTAGCAGCTAGTCTCGCTAGTTAGTGTGGAAACTGAATATCTGGCATCCAAGCTATGAAAGAACAAAGAAATGTACATCGAGTGATCAAACGACATTTTTTATGTTTTCTCCTGAATCTTCTTAAACATTAACACTTGGGACATATCACCTTCCTTCCTCTCTCTCTCTCTCTCTCTCTCTCTCTCTCTCTCTCTCTCTCTTTCCACCAATCACTTCATTAGCGCTGTTCTTCAGCAGATGTGTACAGATGTAATCAAACCCAACATGATCATGATCAAGGCCCTGCAGAACTCTGGCTCTGAGAGGCTGCAGGATCGGGAACAGCTGCCCACTGCGCTTTGAACTCAACGCCAGAGAAAATAATAATCAATTTCTCTCCTTTTTTCAGGAATACGGGATGGTGTTGCGGCAGACTCAAGGCAGATGGTGGGAAAGCCTGAGCGAGACTGGAGAGCGTCTGATTACACAGCGGAGAGAGAAGGCGCAGCGGCGTCCAAAGCACAGACGTCGCTTATAATTAAAGCAGGAAATGATAAAAATGAAATAAACGCAGCGCACGGCACATCGCGGTAGCGTGATCAGAATCACTGAGAACTTTAAAACATCACACAGATCTAATGTTGATTAATAGCTTGTCTGCAGTATTTCAAATATTTACCCCATTGACCTATTTTCTACATTTTGTGCTACAACCAGAAATTACTTTGACTTAAGGATGTTGTCCTGTTGGAAGGAGAAGCAACGGTTTACTTACAGGAGTCTTCTGTAACTGACCGTCATCAGCTCACCTTTAACCCTGATCACAGTCCCAGTCCCTGCTGATGAACAGCCTCCGCAAAAAGCCCGATGCTACCACCAGCATGCTTCACAGTGAGGATAAAAAGCCTGATGCTACCACCAGCATGCTTCACAGTGAGGTTGATGTCTACAGTGTTGGGTTTGTACTAAAAATACTTCTTCCTTCAAAATCTCGTTAGAGCACTGAACATTTTCCCCACGTGTTCGTAGAGTCTTTGAAACCTGATTCCATGTAGCTTTTGTTTTTGTAACGTTTTACTTCTGTATCGATAGTCTGAGTTTTATTCTGTTTCCTGTAAAGCTTATCTTCGTTTCCTGTAAGATTAGTTTCGACATTTTCGCATCATTTAACACTTTTTCTATCTTTTTTCACTCAGCATATTTTATTCAAGTGAGCAGTTATTTTTATGTTATTTACTAAACCACCTACACTGAACAAGTGACTTCATAGAGTTTAAAAATCACATATTTCTCCTTTAAACTAGCAAAATATGGAAGACACAAATAAATCCAGTAATATGTTTTCTGTAAAACTACAAACTGGAGGTTTAACTGGAGACTAATTTTTTTTAGGCAACCTATAAATAAACTATTCACCTTAATAGTAGTGTCTTTAACAGTGTATATTCACAGCATCCTTCACATTCACATTTCTCTCTCTCTCTCTCTCTCTCTCTCTCTCTCTTTCTCTCTCTCTCTCTCTCACACACACACACACACACACACACACACAAATGAAGCGGCACATGTTTGGGTGTGGTTCTGGGGTCTGCCAGTGAGTTGAGGCCAAACTGCTGAATAATTTACACACCAACCCGACATCGGTCTCAGCGTGGGACATCTGATACACCACCTGATGCTTTTAGACAGAGAGACAGAAACACGGTGATTAGTTAATGAGGTGGTTAAACAGAAGCAAAGCTTTAAAACACTTTTGCTTTGTACAAAATTCAGCACAGAAAAAGATTCGTTAATGAAGCTGTAAATTGTGACGGTGCAATACACGAGGAATAAACAGAGTATTATTATTATTATTATTATTATTATTATTATTATTATTATTATTATTATTATTATTATTATTATAACTGATTTATTATGACTGATTAAATCATCTAATTATCTACAGTATATTTAACCAGTGAATATTTTTTCAATTAAAATGTATTGAAAAAGTCTAAATTATTTGGTGACAGAAAAATTAAGCTCAGGAAAAAATATGACTCACATTCTGAAATTTTCTATTTAATATCTAAAATTCTCTCGTTGTAATGTGAAAGATAAGTGTGCAGGATTTTTATAATATAAGTATAAGGATGCTCTGTGTTTCTGAGTAAGTCCAAGCCCATAACGCTACCACCACCATGTTACACAGACGAGATCATATGTTTTAGATCACGAGCAGTTACTTCCTCCACACTTTGGTCTTTTCATCATTTTAGTAGAGGTCCTTCCTGGTTCCAGAACCTTTGTGGATCATCTCTGTACCTCTTTGTGAACTCCAGCCTGTCTTCTGATTCTAAGTGTTAATGAAAAGTCAGCAGGTGATGATCTTGAGTCATGGCCTCTATAGTTCTGCTCTCAAAGTCTTCTTCGTACGGTGGATTGTGAAAGCTTTGCCCCTGCTCTGTGGAGGTTGTTGATGATGTCACTGAGCTCTTACGATGTTTCTGTCATCAGCTGCTGTTGTTTTTTTGGTTGACATGTTTGGTTGTTGGTTGTTTGATTGAAAACAGTACACGACTGGTTTCCTTCTTCTTCAGGACATTACAGATATTTTTTTTTTTTTTTGCACAGCCAACCCACCAAACCACCCCCCCACCCCGACTTCAGAGGACAATTTTATTTTTATTCATATGAAGGTTTAACAAACATATCATTCATTCATTCATTCACCTTCTACCGCTTATCCGAACTACCTCGGGTCACGGGGAGCCCATCGGGTATCAAGGCAGGATACACCCTGGATGGAGTGCCAACCCATCACAGGGCTAACAAACATATATATATATATATACGTATATATATATATATATATATATATATATATATATATATATATATATATATATATATATATATTTCCTTTTTTTCTTCTCTTTTTTCTTTTTTTTCCTTCCCTTTTCTTTCCCCTTTCCTTTTAGAAAACAAAGATGAAAAAACAGCTCAGAGTGTCATATACATAAGATGAAGAAGGAAAAAAAGAAAAGAAAAAGGGATTTCAGGGGGGGTACACACCAGCTAGGTACACATATAGAGACAGACAGACAGACAGACAGACAGACAGACAGACAGGCAGACATAGACAGACATAAACAGACATAGATAGACAGACAGAGACAGACAGATAGATAGAGACAGACAAACAGAGAGCCAGACAGAGACAGACAGACAAACAAACAGACAAACAGACAGAGACAGACATAGACAGACAAACACACAGACAGAAACAGACAGACAGACAGACAGGTATATATGTACGTGTGTCTATTAGGTATTATTGGGGGGTGAAGATAGGGGTGGTTGGAGTGAAGGGTGGGAAGGGGGGTAATGGGAATGCACTTGGTTCACATTAACTGTTGAATTTGTAGAAAGACTATGAATGGTTTCCAGGTTTCTTTAAAGGACATTACAGATAGTTGGAGTGTTGATGTGCAATGCTTGTGCAGTGGATCTGATTGTCTTTCATCTCTCAGTGTTTCAGTAAGTTTTGCCTTTCTTTAGAAAGCTTTCTGGTCTTCATGGTGGTCGATCCTTTGTAACAGTAATTGCAGTCTTCACAGGTTGAATGCCAAAGAAAATGAACAGAACAGGACTCACCTGGGCAACACAGGGCTCCTGTCACTCACATGATCTGATATTTTCAAAAATTGTGTAGGTTCAAACAAAGCGTGCCAAATTCTGGTCTTTCATCTGATCTCACCTCTAGCACCGTGATCAGATTTATTATCTCATTTTGTAGTATTTAGCAAGAATAATGTGTATTTGTTGTTCCAATACTTTTAGAAAGGTTGGTGTAACTCTGTCTTTAACATTAACTCTGAATGAACTTCCCTACATCATGGCTGAATATGGACAGTTTCCAGACAGATGGTCCTTAAAAAGGTCGTGCTCGTTCTGGGGAGGCGACGGAACAGAGGCAAACCCGATGAGCCGAAGCTCGTTTGAAACCTGCCAGCTACAAAGAGCACGCTCAGATCCTGCAGCTAACGCCAGGTGCCCATTCGATCACAACCCAGCGTGTTCACACACTTTTATCCTCACACACCCAGTGCAGTGCACTAGCATCACTAGAACAACAAAACAGCTCATCCTTTACAAGATGGAACCCCCCCAAAAAAATGGTGGTTATGATGTCTTATTACCACGTCCACTTACCGTGATGCGCACTGAGCCTGAGAAGAACCTGAAGAGATCCATTTCCTTCATTATTGTTTAATTACCAACAAAAAGTGAATATTTATTATTTCTAACACTATATTAAGATTTATTGGGTATGTTAAGAAACATAAATAGAGTTAAACTACTATCAAAATCCAAAAACACATCTGTGGCTTAAACGAGACAAAATTACTGGCTGTCATGAAACACAATGCATTTCCACACCAATGTCTTATTAGCAACTAGAATTGTTAAAGAGTTTGCTAGCTATTATTTAACTGATAATTTATAACACGCATGTGTCAAAGCATAAAATAAATAGTAATAGTATGACTACAATGAGCTACTAGTACGGTTAGTAGTCACATCATTCTGGGACAGTGATGGATCAAGTGGTGAAAGCTCTGAAGTGTTGATTAGGTTCCAGCCACCATTGGGCCCTTGATCAAGGCCCTTGACCCTCACTGCTCCAGTGGTGCTATATCATGTCTGACCCTGTGCTCTGACCACAACCTCCAAAGGTGGGATACGTGAAGAAGGGATTTCACTGTGCTGTAATGTACTGTAGATGTGACAAACAAATATTTCTTCTAGCAGTATAAAATAACTCTAAGAGTAAAAGGATTAATAGTAATAACCATTAATAGTAGGAGTATTAGTCTGTATGTCAACATGAATTAATATATATATATATATATATATATATATAATAACTATGCAAACTGGTATAAAATAAGTAACAGTACGAGTATACAATCTGCACTAAGACTGTAGAAATGTATAAAATGAGAAATACAACAGACTACTGTGACAAAAGGGCCAGTATTACTCCAAACAACAGAAATAATATGAGTATGAAAATAAGACATCAGTACTAATAAAAAAATTAACACTGTAAGAACTGATATAAAATAAATACTGAGTACTGATATTAAAATGAACAAGAGTGCATTCAGTTGTTATTGTTCTGTTTATACTCCTCTAATACTGTGTAGCGTATTACTGCTGATTCTATATCAGCACTCACTAATACTGATGACACTGTTTTATCTTTCTACACATACTTAGTAATAAAATAAGCACAAATAGTACAATTATAAAAGAGCAACAGTAATATGACTAGGAGTTTGTAGATATATAGCATGAGCTCGAGTACTAATATTTAAAAAATCAGTGGTGATATGATGTTAGTACTAGTGATATTAGAGTGATAGTACTAGTGATAATAGAGTGATATTAGTACTAGTGATATTAGAGTGATATTAGAGTGATATTAGTGTTAGGGATATTAGAGTATTAGTACTAGACCTAAAGCAGTGAAAATATGTAAAAAAGCAGTAAGAGCAAAATAAATATTTTTATATGATTTAATAACATTATTGATATTAAAGATGAAATTGTCTTGTTTCTGTTTTCTGTCTCTGCTTCTATTCTTTTAGACAACGCTGTCAATCTCACGTGCTCGCCTGCTAAAGGTTATAGATACAAGTCAAATTTACAATGTAGACAATGCTTTATAAACCAAATTGTATTGTCTTTGGATCTGAATTAAAATGTCCTGATGATTCTGTAGGTAACTTTAACAAACGAAAACAACAATAAGATCATTAAGTCTATAAGTCGTTAAGAATAGAGACACTATGTTTAAATGAAGTTTTTCTTTCCACCAACTAACTAACTAAAACTAAATAAAAGCGACGTATAGAATTTATTTTTTGTTTAATTGAATTCGTTCAATATTTGTTTTTTTAGACTTGATCTGTTTATTTTATTAATATTATTTCTCTTTTTTCTACTGTGTGGTAAATTCACTTTGAATGTGATAAAGTAATATCTGTGTGTAGAACCGTGCATCTGATCAGCGAGGCTAGTGTCGCTAATAAGTGCAAAAAAAATAAATAAATAAATCAATAGCCACCACTTAAAGTAACACAACTGCATAATTCAAGACCAAATCAATACGGAGTGAAGTAAAGCTACTGAATGTTTAACACAGCTAACGAGTCACGCTGTCAGTGTAATCAGAAGACTAAAATTAGAGCACATGTCAGTCCCTGGAATAAAATGATTTAAGTGAATGAGGTTTAATGTAATTTAAGATTTAATGATGGAGTAAAAGGTTGAAAAACGTTCAGGTTCCATCATGCTAATTAATCACTGCTTATTTTTTTAACTTCCCCTCAGCAGCAAAGTGCGGGAGCGAAGCACGGCTTTAAAAAGTGGCCGTGATTGATGAAGTACACTCGGGATAAGTGAACGATCCTGTAGGACGTGAGAGAGGAAGAGGCATGAGGAAGAAGAAGAAAGACGGAATGGATAGAGGTAGAGACTGAGAGAGAGTGTAGTCAGGCAAAAGAAGACAAAATGTAATCCATCTCTCTGTTTAACTTTATTTATATTCTTTTATTCTTTTAACGATTTCTTTATTTTCTTTATTCTTATTTTTGTCTTTCCGGTCTATTTCTTTTGATCAGGATTTCTAGAAGCTAAACCTGAAAATTTCACACACTTTATGTAATTTAATAAATATCAGTTTGAATCCAGCACAAAATTCCTTTTGTTTTGTGTAACAGTAAATTAAATGAAACTGTACCATCATTTGCATGTTTATATAATTACTTTAACCTTCCTGTGTCTTGCGAATAAAATAAAGGTTATATGTAAATGTACAAAAAGATATTTTGCTTATTTACATAGAAATGATTAATTCTGTTCAATTCAATTCAAATTTATTTGTATAGCGCTTTTACCAACTGACTTCGTCTCAAAGCAGCTTTACAGAACATAAACATAGAACAAAAGGTTATTATAAAGAATAATATAAAGATTAATAGAATACAAAATTTCGGATTAATATTAGATATATTTAAATGTGTTTGTATTTATCCCCAATGAGAAAGTCTGAGGTGACTCAGGTGACTGTGGGGAGGAAAAACTCCCTTAGATGGTAAAGGAAGGAACCTTGAGAGGAACCAGACTCAAAGGGGAACCTCATCCTCATCTGGGTGACACTGGGGGTGTGATTATAAATATACAGCATCCTGATCAATAGATCTAATAAACTAATCACCATTTGAAGTTTCTTACCACTCTAGTTTTACCCCAGAGTGCATGAAGATAATAATAATAATAATAATAATAATAATAATAATAATAATAATAATAATAATAATAATAATAATAATAATAATAATAATAGTAACAGAAACATTATAGATTTATCTTGATCTTCAGTTTCTTAAACAGATTTAAAATGAATTGTTTTCGATAGCTGATTAAATAAACGTAATTCTTGCTAGTGGACAATTTTTTTTATTTTTTTCCATCTCTACAGTGTATGAGGTGCAGTAGGTGTGTACAACATACACAGCACAGTTTTAATCACATTACTGTCCGATCTTATAAACGTTGATCCTTTTTCTCTCTGCACCGTTGCAGGAATGTAACCTTGTCCTTGGAGATGGAGAAGATGCCAAACCACACAAAGAGCTTAATTTAATCTAAGAGACGAGTCCTGGCAGAGGCAGAGAGATGTGCATCGACTCAAAAAAAAAAGAAAAGAAATAAAGAATATTGCGTGGAGACGGCTTTTAAAAATAAGCCTATTGAGTTCATTAGGAAATGGATGAAGTTGCGTATCCACTGATCCTACAGTAACAAACCCTCCCACTTCTGACCTTCACCAGCTAAATATAAAGCTTCACCAAGACGTACTGCATGTGCTTTCTGAACATTTTTATTAAGAGCAATTCTATAAAAATGCAGCATGTAGCAAAATGACATACATTATTGTTTAAAAACCTACAGGTCAGATTAGTTTTAGACACGGGCATCTAAGAGCATCCATTTTCCTGGTATCCTGTTTGGTTAGCTTCTAGAAATCCTGTCTGGTTAATGTCTAGATATCTTGTCTGATTTGCATCTAGAAATCCTGTATGGGTAGTTTCTAAATATACTGTCTAATTAGCACATAAAAATCCTGTCTAGTTAGCATCTAGAAATCCTGTCTGGTTAGCATCTAGAAATCCTGTCCAATTAGCATCTAGAAATCCTGTCAGACACAGACATCACCGTGACAGATATTGTCCTCTAAGTTTAACACTTAAAAAATCTCCTTATGAAATTCTCCTTATGTCTCTCCTGAAGGTTGTGCTGATACCGTTATTGGTTCATAGAGAACAAACAGGAGAGACGTCTTTATTCCTGTCTGGTTCTTAAGGGTTTGTTTACGGGTCTCAGAAATGCAGAAAAAGGTCATGGGCACATTTCCTCAGAGTAAAACTGACCCAGTGAAAAGGACCGTCTCAGGAGCCTCATTATCATAATCTTAATGTCATCACCTTCTGATGGCTTTGTCTTCCCCAAAAAAACTCCAGACCGATCCATTCAGTAATTGGTCTAACAGGCATTTCTTTTGAGCACCAAATAAATATTGACATTTAAGATTCGAAAAGTCGAGATCAGACACTGGAATGAGTCCAAGGTAACGTAATGAGAAAAAAACCAACAACAAATAAAAACTGGAGACCTTTAGAGGCCAAGTGAAAAGTGAAACTATGGATCTTGCACAACCTACAGACTTAGTGAATATAGGCACTCTAAAAAGTACCAGAATTACATGAGTGAATTTAATTCATGTGCTGAGGTAAAGTACAGATCATGAATTACACAGAATAGAAACTTCATAGAAATATGTCTATATAGAATAGAGACCGTGAGAATACGGGCAATAAGGCACTTAGGGAAACTAGGACTGTTTGAATGCACAGAGAAGTATTGTAGGAATCTTGGAAAACAAGTGGCATTAGCAACTCCATTAAAACTTTACTAAATAGAATAAAGAAGACAGGCAGGGATTTGGGTTTGGTCTCAGGATCTAATACTAACACTGAAACAGTAGGAAATGAGTAAAACAAGCACTTTAGGGAACAACATTTAGGAATTCTACAGGAATATAATTGTAATGACATTAACTAACGAGTAAGGTGCTCAGGAAAATGTGTCGGGAAATCTGAACCAATGAAATTTGGGAACCATGTGAGAACATCAATATGAGAAAAAAGTCGCTAAGGTGCTTTGGAAAATTGTGTATCTTGGAAATTTCCACAGAAATAGTGACTTTTCCATTTTCCATAGAGACACAACACATGAACAGAAACAATAGGAACTTAAGATCAGTGAATGTCAATATACAATAAGGAACTTTGGGAACATGCAAACTCCACACACACAAGGTGGAGGCGGGAATCGAACCCCCAACCCTTGAGGTGTGAGGCAAACGTGCTAACCACTAAGCCACCGTGCCCCCCGAATCACGACAGAGTGAGGAAAATAGGTCAAATAGGTCTTTGTTTTAAAAAGACAAAAGATTCTAGATAATTCTCATATGAAATAAGACACGACAATTTATCACTAGATAAAATAATCAAGGACATGGGGCATGGGACATTGGACAGGTGAACAGAGCTGGTTAACACACCAGCGACTATAAACTAAAGCAACATCTACACAGAACATAATATTGACGTATGTTAAGTTTCTCAGATCAGAAAACTGGAGTAAAAATGACGTTTATAACATTCACATCACAAGGTGTGTGGACACGACCTCACTCTGGATTATTTGGAAAAATGCTTTATCCAGGTTTCCTGTGTGGTCAGAAATGTAAAGTGCGACATCAGGGCCATTTAGTAAACTTGGACAAGGATATACTGTAGGGGACTGGCGTCAGATTTTCTCCAGGTCACGGTGGCTTTCGATGACTCACACACTCCCAGCAGATTAATTCCTCCGTTCTTACCGTCTCCGTTCTTTTTTCTTCCTGAT
This sequence comes from Tachysurus vachellii, assembly GCF_030014155.1. Lineage (NCBI taxonomy): Eukaryota > Metazoa > Chordata > Actinopteri > Siluriformes > Bagridae > Tachysurus > Tachysurus vachellii. The sequence continues at coordinate 2,374,273 of NC_083461.1, forward strand.
GGTCGGCAGACGCTCCGTCACTAGCGGGAATTCAATTAAGCAAGTTTGTGTAAGAGCCATTAAGGCAGCATGTCACGACTCTCTGCTAAGAATCTGATTTATAGCGTGAGCGCTATACCTCCGAGAGAGACGGAGAAGGGCGGAGGTGTTCTTAATACTGAAAATGGAGCTGGTGTGTACATTAGTCCTGGTCAGGTCATAATTAATTTCAGCCAACTTTAATAAAGTTAAGTGCATTTAAGCTGACGTCACAAATAGGGAGAGAGGGAGGGGCCAGAAGATGACTCCACGGTAACAGGAAGGACGAGGGGAGAATTCTGACGAGGTACAGGAACAAAATAAGAGTAAGGGATTTGAACGAGTACGAGACACTACTACAGAAAATATCTAAAAATAGAACATAATATTTATGATTTATTTTCCAGAAAAGAACACGCCGTTCCTGACTACGATAAATCCACTGCTGAGAGGTTTTACTGGCTGAGAAATGTAGATAAGATCAATATAACTATTATACGACGTCAGGAGGAACTTTAAGTACCGGACGTCACTTAGAAAAAAAAGAGTCATTTCTTTTTTAGACAGATGACAGTTTGATAAGTAAGGAATAAAACGTGTGTTGTGACGTTAAAGGAAAATAATCAACAACAGGGTGGTGTGATGAAGCAATGTCACTGAGCGGTTACTATGGAAACACTAATGATTTTTCATACTTAGTTTTTTAGCTTTTAATTGACAAAATTGGATCGGCGTTACAAAAAATTACATGAATTACATGAATAACCGCAGACGTATTAGCACGAGTTTATCACTAGTGGAAGAGATGACTCTGTGTGCGCTTATAAAATAATACAATTATTTTATTTTATTGTTATAATTTATATCTTTGATTCAGTAAAATGTGAAAAATACAAGCTGTTTTTCTGTATAAGTTGTAGGGCACAGAAATGATGGTTATTGTTCTGAGTGATTGATTGTCATTTCCTCCTTGGAGATGTTTGCAATCTACAGTTAGCAATCAGGACAGACCCCTACAGAGAGAGAGAGACCCCACAGTGTAGAGGCTGATGGGATACCTGGGCAGAACGGACTGATTGTCTGTGGTGGTGGTGGTGTGGGATTTACTGGAGTACACACACTTTCCCTCAACAGTGACTGTCTTCAAGGCGGCTTCCAAACAAATCTGTCAATCATTATAGTGTACATTTAAAATGATCAGTACTTGTGTTAACTAGCCACAGAGCTAGGCTAGGTAGTTCCGTGGAGTGGCTTAGGAGTGATGGAGCGATCTACATTAA